>NW_020528152.1:47500-175000 GCF_003368295.1 Carassius auratus
AAAGTAATCCTTTTGACAGAAATAATCTCAAGAGTGCTTGAAGGCAATATTTTATTTCATTTTTTTAATTTGTTTTTATGCAATTAAATTATAAGCATCTATAATAAATGAACATAGGGCCACAAAGTGGATTATTTGAAGTTTTAAACTGACTTACCTCCTTTTTGAAATCTGATCTTCTGCTCGATGTCTCTGTTATTATTTGTGTCACGGATGGTGCAGGTGACCACGTGACCTTCAAACCATTTCTCTGTGTCAACAGTGACATCGTAAATTTTTTTAAATTGAGAAGTGTCAGAAGATTCAACATTCCCCGTTTTGATATTCCCATTGGGCACAAGCTCATCCTTCACTTTACATGATACTGAAGTATTTTGCACTGTATTTTTTACATCTCCAGAAACAACAGCTTGCAAGACAATTTTATCATTAGCAAATAGTTCTTTCTGAATTGGTGGCTTCATTGTCAGTGACAATTTAGCTGCAAAGGAGAAAGAAAGTAAATATTACTTATTGTGTAAGTTTGATGTCATCTATGATATAAATATTTAATTGATGTGTATATCTGTGAATTGGGGTTAGTTTGAAGGAGTGTATCTTTGTGTGCAGTTGAAATAGAAATCAATGTCTTGTAACTAGAGAGAATAAATCAACATTAGATGACTTACCTTTGAAGTTTTTCCTCACAGTGAACAGTTTTCTCCGGTGTGTTACCTCACAGGTATACTGAGTATTCACATCCCAATTCTCACTGCTGACTTCATAAAAACTGTATGCTGTGTAATGACCTGTACCATTCAGTTTGCGTTCCAGTTTTACCTGGCTCATGCTTTTGGTATTATTCACCTTCCATTGTACATCGATCTTCTTGGGATAGAAATCCTCAATGACACACATGACAGATGTACTTTTTTGGGTTGTTACAAGAACCAAGCTCAGTGTTGGTTCTTGTGATTTCACTGTAATTAAAACAATGTTTATGTACAATAAAAACATGTGAAGGAGAACTGACAATTTCACAGTAGACCTCAACAGTTTAATTTAATGTTCATCCTGTTAATGTCTGTTGTTACCTATTTTGAATGTTTCTTTGACATTTCCTGATGGGTGTCTTGCCTCACAGATAATTTCACCTTGATTCCATTCGGTTTCATTAATAGTTATATGGCTGACTTTCATCAACTTGTTTCCAGTTCCTACTGTAGGGTACTGGATGAAATTAGTCAAAGAGTTTAGGCGCTGATCCATCCATCTGAAATTGACAGATTCAGTAGGAGCAAATCCAGTGGCCAAGCAGCCAACAAGTAAAGAACCAGGTGAGGATTCACACGGAGACATCATAAACACATTCGGTGCTTTGGGAACTTCATCTGAAAGAGTGAAACCACACAAAACACAGGCTAGTACGCACACACACACAGATGAAGCAAAATACAGTGGACTTAATTGACTTTACAATTGCTTCAGCAACCCCCAGAAATTATCTTAAAAACATTTGTATGGAAATCACAGACAGGCTGCATTAATAAATGAGTTATTAATATAAAACAACACATTAATAAAATAAAACTATATAAGCTATGTGCATGTTTAATTTCATTAGTAACAAATGAAACATTTTGAATAAATTGCTATTAATAAAATAGTTGAATAATAAAATAGCCTATTAGAATTGAAGGATCAAGACCTATTTTGCTCATATGCAAGACTAACGGCACAGCTCTCCCCTCAAAACCAGAAATTCAAATTCTCCCGATTGAGAAAATGTATTATAAACTGTCCAATTTATAAGCCTAATCACCTAATAGCACCTAAAAGAGCTACGTTCTATAATCTAATAGTCAATGCGTTTTCAATATATCTAAATCCTATTTTTTTTTCGTGCAAATCAACCAGCTTGGCAACAAGAGAGACAGTGGAACAGAAACTGGTTACTTTAGTAAGAGATCATAGGCCTATGGCAGGCAGTCATTTTTCGGATTCGAAACGGTTTCATTTAGACAGTACAATATACCAATCACAATCTATAGCATATTCCATGAAAATTCTGTTTATAATTAAAAATTAAATTTCCCTCACTTCCCTTCCATAATTACTGATGTAGAAGAAATAGCATTTACATTTAGCAGATGAGTTTGTATTAAAACAAAACAGCAAAAACAGAACAAGAATACGCACACAACTGGCAAAATGCTCAAGGGTGCTCCACAACGGAGATAAAAAGAAGACCAAAGTCAGCGCACCAAAGTCTGGGTGCTTATTTTTATTTTTATTTTTTATTTTTGTGGCGACATTTGTTCTGTTTTCTTGTGAAAACACTTATAATTTAGCACATTTATTTTTTTTTACAGTTAACAATTCAAATATGCACTATATTTTTCCCAGTGTTGTTTAATCTTTTCACAAGGTTTCATGGTTGCAAGGTTGCTCTTTTTTTTAGACTGTGATTAATAGAGCGACAGCTTTTGACAAGATTGATTCTGGGAATACAAAACTAAATATTGAGAAAAAAAAGCGATAAATCACTTACTTGTGACGATCACCAGCTTCCCTTTGCCCTAGTCGAAGTAACTCTCACAGCGCTACATTAGTTTAGATCAGTTTTACAAAAGCCTATCTGTTGAAAATAAAAGGCTCGGGTTGAGTCTAGCGAGGCTAGGACCGAAATAAAGAGCACATTTACACATGGAGTGTTCTGTTTTTAAAGTAATAAAGTATTTTATATGCTAACTGTAGGACAGCTATGTGTCAAAATGAAAACAGACTGTCAGTAATTTATTAAGCACCCTCATATTTTTCTGCTTTGATTCGCAGTCTACTTGACGCGTTTATATTGCTCTTTAAAGTTCAAAGGTTTAAAAAATGAAACCCAGATAAGGTGTTTAAAGATTTAGCCACATTTAATACAGACAGTGTGAATTAATGCTACATTAAAATAATCCGAGGCAGTTTCTAGAAAACAATAGGCATAGCGACAACATGGGAATTGACAGGATAATCTATAAAGCACGTTTTGTTTGCAGACTAGAAGCCACGTTGTGTTTTAATTTTTTTAATTGCAAGTAGCCTATACAAAAATTTTGCGGTAAAAGAAGTAAAGAACTTACTTGTGACGATCACTTGTGTGCCTTTACCCCAGTAGTCAAAAGCATCACAGTGTGATCTAATACGTCCTCTGATGTGCGAAAACCTTGACGATCAGGGGTGCGTTTCCCAAAAACATCGTTAGGCAACTGTGGTCGCAAGTTCCGCCGTTAACAACAATGATTCGGTGTTTACCGAAACCATTGTTCAAACGAACATTCGCAAACTGCGTCGCAAACTTGTAAAACTTATATATATATATATACATATATATATATATATACATATATATATATACATATATATATATATACATATATATATATATACATATATATATACATATATATATACATATATATATACATACATATATACATACATATATACATACATATATATATATATATACATATATATACATATATATACATATACATATATATATATATACATATATATATATATATATATATATATATTCACACACAAACACATTTGTAGAGAGTACTATTCTATTTTATAATTCTATAAAAACAACACTCACTTATTTATACATTTTTGTTACTTTATTTGGGTACATTCATTTACTATAAAAATACTGTGATTTGAGTGTTAACATTTAATATAAAAGAAATCATCTAACACACATTGTTATATGAGAAATTACTTTTGGAATATTTTTACAAAGATAACTCGCCTTTCCCTTTCATAGGTCACTTCGATGCTGCGGTGACGTCACCTGCTATGGGAACACCCCTCGGTGTGACGAATGTCTGAAGCCCTATACCATCCTGCCAATCCTATTGGACAAATAGCGCTTGTCACCGCCCTACGCATGCATACGCATCGTATACCTGGGTGCCGCACGCCATTTCGCTCAGATTTCATTCCTTCAGGGAAGCAAATCATCTGTGCCCTAGGATTCATCTTGCATGCTCCATCGGTTTCTACGAGCAGTGTTAACTCCTCTTCGTGGACGCGATGAGTCAACGAAAGGTAAGAGTCGTACAGTGGGTTCATCACGAGGAGGCAGTCATGAGAGGTTCGTTAGCAGCCTCTCTAAATGTTCTCTCTGTGATAGCCTACGGCTACAGTAAAAAAAAAAAAAAAAAAAGAATCTTGACGGTATGAATACAGTGATGCACTGGAGTTTTTCCACTTGCTCGCTCTCCCCCACTCGAGCGTGTTAATCAGCAGATTTGCTTTTTCAAACTATGTTTGTCCAACTGCGGCTTCAAACTCAGAGTAGGCTTCGCTTACTCGCTTCGAGCGGACAGGAGAAACGTGCCTCCCCTTCCTCAGTGAGCTATTTATGTGGCTACCCGCGTGGTGGATTCTCTTTATGGCGGTTCTTAACAAGAAAGCCTCTCGTCCTCAACCCCCACGCTGTAACATTGACTGTCTCGCAGCAACGGCACCTCGAGCGTAATTGGATTGAGCTATCATTTGAGCACCCCCTCAGACACTCTGCACAATCCAGCCTTCAGAGTTTGAGGGACGGCACAAGAGGCTGGCAAAGATTGCCAGTTTATGATGGCTCACACAGCTGCCGTGTTCTCGCTAGCAGCGTGGCCCAATGTTTTTCTTGTTGGATTAAATCATTGGAACGACAGCTCTTCACCTGTGGTTAGAAGCATAGTTCGTTAGTTCCCCATCGAGCAAGAGACGATGAGTCGATAACGTTTTGGGAACGCATTCTGCGTGAGTGCGTCTGAAGCATCCATGTCAACTAGTCCAATGGCGAGAGTGAGCGTCAGGAGTGACGTCACGACCAGGAATTGATAAAAACCCCAACCGGAGCAATCGGTGTTAGCTTTCTGTGCCTCAGCAAGCGATCTGTGTCAAACCTGTCTGTCATATTTACTGTTGTCTTGTTCAAAGTTTATATACATGGCGAAGCAACTATTCAAACCGTGTGCTTCTCCCTGCCCGCGTTATTTAACGGGTGGGGATAAACACAAGCTTTGTGTAGTTTGTTTGGGAGTGGAGCATACGTTATCAGCCTTCGAGGAGACTGATTGCCTGCATTGTGAGAAGCTTTCGCTTCACATGCTCCGCTCCCGCTTGTCACTCTTTGATGAGAAGAGCGGCGAGCCTCCGCTCCCCAGGGTGCAGGACCCGCTTCTGCCGAGGCAGAACGGAGAATGCATTCCTGGGGTTCGCAAATGGATCTCTTAGCGGGGTTGGAGACTTTTTCCCCCTGGGGGGAGAGCTCATTGCTTCGTTGCTCTAGCCCCGAGGAGTTAGATGTAATGGGCAGTGAAGGTGACACAATCAGGGGGGAAGAGGATTCGCCATCTCTTTCCCCAGCATATGAGGAGTTAGTTGATGTATTAACGCGAGCAAATTAGATGAGCGTTTTCTGTCTTCTAAAACATCTCCTACATCACAGGGTCTCCCTTTTTTTCCTGATCTTCACAGTGAGCTGTCTAGATCGTGGAATAAGCCATATTCCTCATGTCTTTTCAGCCCTCAAGTGCGCATTTATTCTGAAATAAGAGGGCTGAAAGAAAATGGTTATGAAGCGATGCCCTGGGCGGAACAGAACAGAAATCTCTTTTAGCGAAAAATGCTATAGAGCAGGTGTATCCTCCCGACATGTCATCGGGTTTTTACAGCCGTTATTTCATTGTTCCAAAAAAGGATGGAGGGCTGCGTCCCATTTTAGATCTTCGTCTGTTGAATTGTACAGTTCAGAAATTAAAATTCAAGATGCTGACACTCAAACAGATCGTGACTCAAATAAGGACTGGTTCATCACAATAGACCTAAAAGATGCGTACTTCTATATCTCCATCCTCCCTCAGCACAGGAAGATCCTAAGGTTTTCTTTCGGGGGCAAAGTATACCACTATCGGGTACTTCCCTTCGGTCTAGCTCTCTCACCCCGCACATTCACGAAATGCATAGATGCAGCTCTGGCCCCGCTCAGGCTGCAGGGCATACGTATTCTGAATTACTTGGACGACTGACTGATTTTAGCGGAATCAGAACAGTTGGCGGTTCAGCATCGAGATGTCGTCCTCGCTCATATGCAGAAGTTGGGTTTGAGGCTCAATACCAAGAAGAGTGTGCTATCTCCATTACAGAGGACCACTTTTCTTGGGGTGGTATGGGATTCGGTCACGATGCGAGCCGCTCTTTCGCCCGCTCGTGTAGCCAACATCCTCACAGCCACATCAGTGCTAAAGCTAGGCCAGTCACGCACTGTAAAACAGTTTGAGAGATTGTTGGGTCTCATGGCAGCAGCGTCCAATGTGATCCCCTTTGGCCTGCTGGGCATGAGACCTTTACAGTGGTTGCTCAGGACCAGAGGGTTCTCCCCGAGGGGAAAACCACTTCGTACGATCAAGGTCACGAGGCAGTGTCTTCGTGCCTTGGTCATATGGAGAGAACACTGGTTCCTGTCCCAGGGTCTGGTATTGGGAGCTCTTTGTAATCGGGTTACCATCTCGACAGATGCTTCCCTTACCGGCTGGGGAGCAGTAATGGAAGGCCAATGTTTACCGCCTGAGACTGTCACAGGATTGCGCTCGCGCTCCGTTCGTCTCTGACGCAGCGTGTGATTTATAGGACTCGTGGCCAGTAATGCTAACGTGAAGTAGTTTTACTTTTCTGTAGTTTGTCAATGGCTCTCTGCATCTTACCGACGGAGTTACCGGAGCAGTCGACAGCTGTATTTAATGCATGGACGGAGCAGAAATGTAAGTGTCTAAATCATACGCACAGATCTATTGAATGATAAATGTTTTTTTGAACCGAATAAACGAAGGAAACTTTTAAAATTAACCACAGCATTAACAACGACCTTGAAATAAGAGCGCAATATTTATTTGATAATCAGATGCATGAAAGTAGCGTTTGTTTCATTACAGACATCTGGCGCGTTTTCTCTCAGAATCATTCGCTGATGGAGAGAAAAAGTTAAATAGAGATGAAGATGTTTTCACACTGAAAGAGAAGCGATCTCGCTCTCATAGACGTGCCAGGCTATATCTGCAGCTAAACTGAATAAAAGCAGAATGAACTGATGAAACTAAAAAGATGCAGTGCTAACTGACATTTATTACAGTACAGAAACTATAAAGTATATTTTCTACCTTATTCTGTGCAGAAAATTTAAATAATTGCTAATTAAATGTAGCCTAGTATATAAAACAATCATAAAATTGCCATTAGGAAAAAAAAAATATTGATTACAAATGATTGATTATTGTCCAGCAGTGTATTTGATTTATTACAGCTAATTAAAAGTAATTAAAAAAGAAGATAATTCCTTGTAAAAAAATAAAAATAAATAATAATAATAAAAATAATAATAATAATAATTATTATTATTATTATTATTATTATTATTATTATATAGGCTACATACATAAAATGATTGTATTTGACATTTCTGTCACTTCTGAAATTATGGCTACGCCCCTGGTGTGACAAAATGTTAGCTTATACATAATACTCTTTAAGCTCTTTTTTAAAAAACTTGGCTTACATACATTTTTACTTATGCCATGTCGCATCATTAAACTAGCATTTAACAATGGACAAAAGTTTTTTTTTTTTTCTAACCTATGGTTCTCTAACCATAAATGCTACTGTAATTTGCCCCCTGACTAAGCATTTAAAGAATTTAGTAGAAGCATTTAAATAATCCCGTGAATGCACTTAAAGGATGCAGAATCTAATCATTATACTCAAATCTAATATAATTTAATTGTGATTCAAATGAAATTGAATCGTTCTAAATTTGCAAAAATCTATGAATCGTAATTGAAAAATGCGAAAACCTATGAATCGTAATTGAATCGAATCGCTGCCTTGCCAAAGATTCACAGCCCTAATTTTCAAGTTTCTATAGAAATAATTAATGGACAAATGGAGTCTTTAAATGCCTCAGATGTAAAGTTATTCGCTGTCAACGTGATGCCAAAATGAATGGGAGTCAATGGAATGCTAACAAGGGTGGTTGGCAACACTGGGGTGTGACTGAGGGGGAGATGGAAGGAAGTTGCTTTGAATCAGGAAGTGATCCGGAAACGGATGTTATGGATAGCGGTGGATTAGAAAGTTCGGCAAGTAATTGGAAATTAGTAGAAAATCGCAAAAGAAAGAAAACGTGGTATCAAACATCTGGATCAGAAAACGAAATAGATCGACAGCAGATTAGAAAACCGAAAGTATATTTCAAGGTAATGCTAAATTTTTTGGCAAAAGTCCACAAATATGTTAAACCCAGTTAAAATAACGAAGGCATTGAAAGAAGCGATTGGAAAAATTGTAAGTGCAAAAATGACAAGAGATGGTAGACTACTGATATTTTGTAAAGACAAGAATCAACAGAAAGCAGCTGTGGGATTAAAAACATTACTAGGAATAAAAGTATCGTGTTCAGTGATGGAAGATAAGAAATGGGTAAAAAGAGTGATTTCAGGGGTTTCGACAGATATATCAGTTGAAACAATTAAGGAAAACTTGTCAGGGGCAAGTGTGATTGATGTGAGGAGACTGAAATATGTAAAAGATAAACAAAAGGTGGATAGCTTATCAGTTATGATTCAGTTTGATGAGGAAAAGTAAAGTTGCCTGGTAAAGTGTTTATTGGGTATGTAAGTTACAGAGTTCGACCATATGTACCACCACCAGTTAGATGCTTCAAGTGTCAAAGGTTTGGACATATTGCTGAAAGTTGTAAGGGAAAACAGCGCTGTGCAAGGTGTGGAGGTGATCATGAATACGGGAAATGTGGACATGGAGTTCTTCCAAAATGCTGCTACTGTGGAAGTAATCATAGTGCAGGATATGGGGGTTGTAAGGTAAGGAAAGATTCTGAGAAAGTCCAATATCTAAGAATATTTGAAGGAATTTCATATGCAGATGCATTAAAGCGAGTCCAGAAAAGCACAAAGACATGTAACGTTACTGAAAACACAATCCCGGTGGAAGATCCCTCGGTAGGGGTAGTACCACATGCAAACAGTAAAATAAATGAAAATACCTTGTTGGTTGATAAGATGTCTTTTATTGCATTTATAGCAGATGTGGTTAATTGCTCAGCGCAAACAGAAAGCTGTACGGAAAAAAAAATCAGAATAATTCTAAGGGCAGCTGAAAAATACTTAAACGTAGAAGAAGTAACAGTGAATCAAATAAATGAGAAATTAAAGGTAAAGGTAACAAATTCTCAGACAACATGTGGTGGATCTTAATGGTGTTAGCTATTCTTCAATGGAATGCCAGAAGTTTTATATCAAATGGTGTAGAATTTAAGAAATTTGTGGAAGATATTACTGATAAACCTCAAGTAATTTGTATTCAAGAGTCATGGCTTAAGCCACATTTAAAATTTGAGTTAAACGGGTACTTACTCCACAGTAAGAAGGTATAGGGAAATTGGTACTGGTGGTGGAGTGATAACGTTTATAAAATCTGATGTAACTTATAAGAAAGTTGATGTGGAGGAAGAATGCGAGTCAGTAGTAGTAGATGTTTGGGCAGGAAAACAAAAAAATTGAATAATACATTTTTACAATACATGTAAAAGATTAAATAATGAAGCTTTGACTAAAATAGTGGGACGACATAAGTCTAATCAGGTGTGGTGTGGAGCTTTTAACGCACACAATACATTATGGGGTAGTATACAAACCGATAATAACGGAAGGGAAGTGAAGGAATTTTTGGAAACAAATAATTATAAATGATGGAAGTGCTACTAGGTTGGATGTATCCAAAATGAAATATTCAGTTTTAGATTTAACAATTATGTCAGAAAATCTAGCTAAAATAAGTATGTGGAACATAATAGATCAAAATATGATGGGTAGTGATCATTTTCCAATTAATTGTAAAATTGGTTTAGAAATATCTAAAAAGGATATTGGAATGATTTCTATGGACATTTAAATCAGCTGATTGGGACATATTTCAAGAAAAAAGTGAAAAGAATTTAATTAACTTAAGTTGTTTAATAGAAGATGTAGAGCAATATAACAATAAAATCTGTGAAAGTCTTTGTAAAGTTGCAGAGGAAGTAATAGGACAAAGTATAGGTAGATTAAAGAAGAAAAATGTACCTTGGTGGACTGTTGAGTGTAGTGAGGTAATTAAAAAAAAGTAAGGAAATCATATTCATTTGATGTTTTTATATTGTATAAAAGAGCACAGGCTATAGTAAGGAAAGTTATACGTGCAGCTAAAAGAAAGTACTGGAAAGAAGACTGTGACAAAATAGGTAAAAATATAAACATTAGCGAGATATGGGGAATGATAAGGAAAATGGGGGGAATACAAAAATCTAATAGAATTCCAGTTTTGATAAGTGAAAATAATCAAATCATTAGTAATACAGAAAAGGCTGAGGTGTTGGCAGAAGCATTTGTAAAGGTGCTTAGCAATAGCAATATTCCAGATAATATGAGGGAATTAAGAGAAAAAATGGTAAGAGATAATAAAAAAATGTTAGATAAAAAATAATTAACAGATGGATGCTGTTTTTACGTTATATGAGCTCAAGCAGACCTTGGAAGGAGTTGAATGAAATGATTAAACATCTTTCAGATGATGGATTAAATGTTATTTTAAGACTTTATAATGAAATATGGAGGCAAGGGAGACTTCCTAGCTCATGGAAATTAGGTATAGTGGTGCCAATAGCAAAACCTGGGAAAGATAATACGGTTCCAGCTAATTATAGACCAATAGCGTTAACATCTAACCTGTGTAAAATACAACACAGTCTCACCCCTATTCGTCACATACTGCCGTTTGGTCATTTCCCCCTCACGTCCATAAGCAACGTTGAGGGTACCCCCTATTCGTCACTTGACAACGTAGAGGAGGGTCGTCCGATATTTGAATGCAAATCCCTCATCTTTGGATTTTGACGAACCTGGCTTATCCATCTAGCGGTTTTTCTGCGCTGGAAAGTATGGTTTCAGGCGATTAATTTTAATGCTGCTAATATTATGTTAATGTATTTTGCAGTAGCATGCTGCGCAAATACTGTTACAATCATTAATTGGTGAAGTGACCATATATTTTATTGGAGCAGAAACCCTGTTCTAAATCGGAATCATGCCTTTTTTCTTTTTTAATATAATTTTTGGCTACATTAAAATGGCATAATTGCAGGACTGCATATTTGCTGTAGGCTTAAACATGCTTTAATTTAAGTGGGATATTTTTAATTGTCGCCTGCTTTGTTGGGGTTTTTTTTTGCGACAAAAAAAAAAAAAAAAAAAAACACCTCAACAACAAAAAAATACCAATAGCATACTTTTATAGACCTTTCATCTCAATACTAATTATGAAGTTGTGATAAATAGCCTGCTGCGGAAATGTTTATATTACTTAATATGGACATATCCTTTGGCAAAGAGATGGATGCATTCTGGGGCGTGATGTGGTAAGAGGAAGAAATTTAAGGTATTTAGAGAAGAAAATGGAGAAAGCAGTATATACTGTTGAAAGCTGGACTAACCAGTGGGGATTTCGTCTTTCAGTAGCAAAAACTCAAGTAATTTGTTTCTCAAAAATGAAGAAAGTTAAATTAAAGTTATATGAGCAAACTTTAGAGCAAGTGTCTATTATTAGATATTTGGGAGTATGGATGGACTCAAAGCTAATATTTGGAGCACATATTCAAAAGGTAATCGATAAATGTAATAAAGGAGTTAATGTGTTTGAGATGTTTGGCAGGACTGGACTGGGGTCCAGTCACTCACTAAAGAAAGTATATTGTGCATTAATTAGGTCATCGATTGTTTATGAACGAATAATTTATGGATCAGCATCAAATACTTTGCTAAAAAAATTGATACAATTCAAAGTCAAGCACTAAGGGTTTGCTGTGGAGCTGTTAGAACATCTCCTGTAACATCACTGCAGGTAGAAATGGGAGAGATGCCCTTGGATCTACGTGAGCTACAGTTAAAACTGGTCTACTGGTCAAATATTAAAGGTCATTTTTTAAACCATCCAGCAAAATATGTTTTGGGAAACTGCTGGGAATATGAACAACCACAGGTTAAAAGCTTTGGATGGATAATAGAAAAGCAAACTCAGCAAATAGGTATTAATAATGTTAATAATTATTAAATATTAGTCCTACAGTAGCATTGCCAGTATCTCTACCTTGGTTTTTCTCAATGCCTTCTGTGGATCTCCAGATATTTAAAAATATAAAGGATAAACAAAATCAAGTTCCTAAAGCGATAGTAGTACAGCAGCGTCTTGAGAGTGAAAATTTCAGTTTTTTACAAATATACACAGATGGTTCCAAAGACCCAGTAACTGGAAGAACAGCTGCAGCTATGTATATCCCTCTTTCTAAGTATAAAGCTGCAAAAAGAATCACTAATAATATATCTGTATATACTGCAGAGATGATGGCTATTTTGATAGCATTACAATGGGTTGAAGAAGTTAAACCATCTGCAGTAGTAATTTGCTCGGATTCATTTTCAGTTCTTACTTAATAAGTGGGAAATCAGATTCAAGACAAGATTTATTAATAGAAGTTTTACAAAATCTATATAGGTTGTGTCAATTAAGACTTTCAGCAGTATTTTCATGGGTGCCAGCTCATGTTGGTGTGGAGTGTAACAAGGAAGTGGACAAGATAGCCAAACAGTCCCTTAAACACAATGCTATTGATTTAGAAATACCTTTGGGTAAATTTGAAATGAAAAGTTTAATTAAAACCGCTATTAAAAATATGTGGCAGGAGAGGTGGGATAAAGGAAATAAAGGTCAACATCTGTATAAAATACAAAAACAAGTTGGTTTAGTTAGAATTAGTTATGGCAACAGAAAGAAAGAGACAGTCATTTCTCGTCTAAGAATTGGTCATTCTGCCCTCAACAAATCACTATGACACAAATGATAGGAAAACATTGTTCTGGTCAGTGCAATAAATGTGGATTTCAAGAAACTGTAGAGCATGTAATAATCAACTGTATGGCATATGAAAGGGGAATAATTAAATTAAAAAAACTATTTAATTTCTGTTGGCATAAATTCTTTAACTTTGCCGAATATACTTAATAGTTCTTTCAATGGATATAAAGCTCTTGTTTTGTTTTTGAAAGCAACTAATTTATAATAAGATAATATAGAAAGGTAGGGTAGGGTTTTTTTTTTATTTTATTCCCAGTTTACGTCTGATATCAATGCCTCACACTCCATCCCAGTAGGTGGCGGAATATGCACCAAAGCTGGTTTGCTAACCACCATTAAACGTTAAAGGGGGTGAAATGCTCGTTTTCACTCAATATCCTGTTAATCTTGAGTACCTATAGAGTAGTACTGCATCCTTCATAACTCCAAAAAGTATTTAGTTTTATTATATTCATAAGAGAAAGATAGTCTGTACCGATTTTTCCCGGAAAAACACGACCGGCTGGAGGCGTGACGTGTGGGCGGAGCTAAAGAATCACGAGCGCCAGTAGGCTTTTGTGTTGAGAGCGTTTGGAAGCTGTGACAGCTGTCAAGGACGAAACTGAACGAGAGCAGCAGCAGCAACGTCTCGCTCCGAGCGGGGCTCGAACCCGTGTCTCCGATGGGAGGCGGACGCACTAACAAGGAGGCAGAGATATTTGAAGCAGTTTAACTCACCGCCTGTGGTTCCAACACACAATCGTGACCCTTTTTCATTGGGATTGCATCATCCTTAAGAAATAAACGATACGCAAATCCGTCGTCAAACTGGGCTTTGTTTGTAAAACAAGCATTTTAGAAATGCAGGGAACAAACACTTTTGTTTGACGCTCTCGCTCTGATCAGTGATTGTCTGTGCTCAGCCTCTCATTGCTCTAATATACGGGAGCGCGCGCTCTTCCGGCAGACTTGCCCTCAGGACCCATATAAGGAAATTCCGCTTCATCTAACGTCAAACAGAGCCATACTTGAAAAAAACTTTCTGAAACTTGTGACAAACCGGAAGGAGTATTTTTGGAACAGAAATAGTCCTTCAAACGTACAACTTAATTTTTGAAACTTTGTCCATGTTTAGCATGGGAATCCAACTCTTTAATAGTGTAAAAAACTCAGTATGAAATAGCATTTCACCCCCCCCTTTAAAGAAGAAGAAGAAGAAGGAACGCTACAGCAGGTGGGGGACCGCTAGCCAATGGCGGCGCCCAGGGGTGCTTCAAAAAAAGATGAAACCCTGCCCCCCTGCTCAACTCAAACCAGGGGTGCGTTTCCCGTTCAACGACATAGCTCGCAGATTGACCACCATAGTACGATGGATCTTTATGAAAACGAATAACCTAGTCACGACTGTTTCCGAAACCACGGTACCTGTGTCGCAGATCCATAGTTCAAACTACGTTGGTTTGAGCCGTCGTTCTTCTTCTTCTTCGACCTAATGGCTGACTGGAGACATGAGAACATACCGCCACCTACAGTAATTTGGTTTTATTTTATCTTTTCTTCGACTCGAATTACGCTTTTGAAATGACGTTACGTAGGAGTCGAGTAATAAAGACTTAGGTCTCTGCAGAGCAAAAGTGGGCGTTTATCACCATTTGGGTGTTTTCAAACTGCTGGGTGTTTTTGAATCATGCAATCTAAATGATCCCCCTTACCCAACCCCACCCCTAAACCTAACGTCACTATTACATCAACCAATCAGGTATCATGGTGTAAAAACACCTTAATCGGGTAAATCCCATTACTTTCCTGCAGAGACCTATACTTGGAGAAATAACGAATCATTCGTTTGTTCTGCAGTACATTATACACACACAGATTAAAAATGTGCTCTTTTCTGATCCCAATGTCAATTATTTCACAATTTCAGATAAATACTATTTATTATGTAATATTGATAGGCTACTTAACCACAATTGAAAAATATGGGTTTTGAAAAACTGTGATGTAATGTTGTGGATTGCTTTTTTTGCTCAATCTTTCCTATTCATGTATTCTTGCCATTCTGACGTGTTAATGAAAATGACACGAAAACCCCCAATTTTCAATGCTTGAAATTGCAGTTATTTTCGAGAAGGTGGTGGAAAATAGTAGTCCAGCTATTTTCAAAGCTGAAAAATAGCATTACAAATGCTGACAAAAATAAAATCTGGGCAGAAATCACTCAAAAAATAAATGGTGCTGGATATGGATGTGGACAAAGCCCAGACAAATTCAGGAATAAGTGGAAGGACTTTGCAAGTGTGACAAAACAGAGGGCCGTGGCACGTAAGAGGGAAGCAAACAAGACTGATGGGGTATCAATTCAGTTCCTCCTGTCCCTACAGAGGAAGAGCCAATTTTGGCCATCTTGGGGCCTGTTGCAGTGGAAGGATCCTTGGAAATATGGATACATGTGCATCAACCAGGCTTTTGCCTTCAAAGTTCAGGCCTCCAACATCAGGCCCTCTCCAGTCTGGCCCTGCAACATCAGGATTCACGTCTTCAGAGGGCAATAAGAAGAAAAAATGCTTTAAATTCAGTTGTTAGCTACACTGCATTATTATGCTGTTGGAAATTTATGGAGGTGGTGGGTGATGGCCTAATGGGTGTGTGATGGAAGCATACATGAATCTTTTGTGTGGGCCACTTCTGCAGTTTGCAGGTGGCTGAAGAGGGTGCATGGCTTTGGTGATAGCTGGCTGCTGGAGACATGTCCTCTTCGCCCATACGTCCTGTCACCTGTGTAGCATCCAGCCACCACTGCAGTTTAAACCATTTGTTTAAGCTGACATAATTTCTGTTAAATATTTGGTTTCCTTACCGATGTGTAATAAATGAACACTTAAAATCATTTAAATTTTTTTTTTTTGTGTTTGTGTACAATGTATACCGTCTCTCTCTCTCTCTCTCTCTCTCTCTCTATATGTATTCACACACTAACAAATTTGTAGAGAGTATTCTATATTCTTATTCAGTAAAAACAACAAAATCACTCACTTATTTATACATTTTTGTTACTTTATTTAGGTACATTCTTTTAGAACTAAAAATTAATTTACTATAAAAACACTGTAATTTGAGTGTTAACATTTTATATAAGTGAAAACCTCTAACACACTGTTTTATACCAATATTGTTATATGAGACATATGTATTTTGGAATGTTTTTAAATTAAAATTAAACAAAGATAACTCACTTAACAAACTCACCGTTTCTTCTCACAAACGAAACAATGGCTGCGTTCTAATCGGCAAGATTAATGCTTTCAGAGGGCACTTCGAAAGGAGAATAATCGCGAGGGCCACGCTGCTATTTAGTTTCAAACTGAATTTGTAATAATAATAAAAAGGCGATTTATGTGATAAAATTAATTAAACCACAACTTTAAGTCTTTTAAATCACTCAAAGTGGATGGTGAAATCTTCTAAAGGAATAGGGCACAGGGTCGATAACTCTGAATAGAACACAACCCAGGTGTGGCGCAATCAATGACGTCGACACAGCAAACTAACGACGATCTATGCCTCTAACCACAGGTGGAGAGCTGTCGTTCCAACGACACAAGTTTGCGATGCAGTTTGCGAATGTTCATTTGAACTATGGTTTCGGGAAACACCGAATCGTTGAACTACGTTGGTAACGACGGAACTTGCGACAGTAGTTGGCTAACGATGCTTTTCAACCAATGGCACCCCAGATGCTTGATGTGTGTGTGTAAAAGTGTTTTTATCCAGCATTTAAAACCATTTATAATGTTGCAAAAACAAAACAAAAACAAACACAGAGGGGAAAAATATAATTCAGCATTCAGTTTCTTGAGATACATTTTGTTTTACATATGTTAACATCTCATTTCACATGAATAAATGTACACATTCATGTACACGGATCTGTTTCTCCACATCGGTTTATGAAAAATGTCTTGTTCTTTTCGAGCGGTTTTTGTTCAGGGCTTTATCACCGTGCCACCCCACCCAGTCACAGTGACAAACACTTGTACAAAAACCAGCGCCCGCGTATCGTTTGTATTTTTTTTTTAAGAATTCTGCAATATATGCAATTGCATTCACGTTTAAAGAGAGGGGTTTGTAATTTTTAAATATTTCCATGAATTAACAAACATTTCAGTTTATTTAATCAATCTCGGTCAACTGGCAAACACTGCAGTCGTTGGACCATCACTAATCATACTATAGTACCCTAGAACAAAATCTAACAGCTCATGAAAACTCGGTAAAAATGATTAAATAATCCATATCAAGGACCATAAAAACAATCAAACAAAGAAAACAGTCTGTAAATAACATATTATTGCTATCTCTCTCTTTAAAGTCAGTTGTCTCAAGACGCTGTCTCGCCCTCTAGCGTTAATAGTTGATAACTTCTGTGTTTTCTTAACCACAGTGTAATGTGGTTTTATTGACTTGTCTCACAGAAAACAGATGATTAAAATCAGAAGGATAAAATCTATTTTCCAGTGGAGTTCATCTCCAACCCTGAACAAAGTCAAATGAACCTACTAATTAGCATCTGAAGGAGCAATTGATAATTACAGACAGTGTATATGATCGGGGTTGGAACTGAACTCTGAGGTAGATCTCCAGGAACAGGGCTGGCCACCCCTGTTGAACATATCATTTGTCATAATTTATTACACACAAACCTGTAGGCCACATAGATAGACTCTAATCTGGCTTTATATGTAACATTTTTATAAGAGGTAAAACTAAGCATGAAAAGACAATGTTTTGTCAAAATTATTCAAAAATAAGTCAATATTAACTTATTTACTGACCCTTATGGAACAAAAAAGCAAGGGTATATACTGCAAAATACTAGTGCTTATTTTTCAATATACAGAAATATATGCACTGGCAATACATGGCTATAAATTGATAGATGCACGTATATTTACATAGAAATGAAGACCAAAATAAATCTAATACTCATAATGTTTGATTCTTTCTGAGAAAAATAACTGGACTGTAATTCAGTGGTTAAAATTCCTCTTTTCAGATAAAAGTACATTTTGCCTTTCTTTCATTTGGAAATCAAGGTCTGGAGTCTGGAGGAAGACTTGAAAGGCACAGAATCCAAGTTGCCTGAAGTCCAGCTAGAAGTTTCTGAAGTCAGAGATGATTTTGGGAGCTGTGACGTCCGCTGGTTTTGGTCCATTGTGTTTTATCAAGTCCAAAGTCAATGCAGCCATCTACCAGGAGGTTTTGAAGCATTTTATGCTTACATATTCTGACAAGCTTTTATTTTGCAGCATGACTTTAGCACCTGCCCGCAGAGCCAAAACCACTTCCAAGTGGAATGATGACCATTATATTACTGTGCTTGATTGGCCAGCCAACATGCCTGACCTGAAACCTGTATGGAATCCATGGGATATTTTTAAGAGAAAGAAGAGAAACAGTCGATCAAACAACACAGATGAGCTGAATACTCAGTAGTAGTGCCTCAGCAGTGCCACAGGCTGATCGCTTCCATGCCACACATCACTGATACTGGAGTTTGCAAGTATAGGTCTCTGCAGGAAAGTAATGGGAGTTACAAGATCAAGGTGTTTTTACACCATGATACCTGATTGGTTGATGTAATAGTGACGTTAGGTTTAGGAGTGGGGTTGGGTAAGGGGGATCATTTAGATTGCATCTTCCCAGCAGTTTGAAAACACCCACCTGGTGATAAACGCCCACTTTTGCTCTGCAGAGACCTAAGTCTCGGAGTTTGTGCTAAGGAGCCTGGACCAAGCATTGGGTCTCATTCATGAAACATTCGTAAATATACGAGTAAATATGTGAGTGATTTGCGCGTAAAGAGAACTTCCCGAAAACTCTTCCCCTGATTCACAAAAACTTCGTAAACGTCAGATGTGATAGTGAAATGTGTGTGTGTGTTAATGAATTCCAATCAGTCGTAAATGGGACGCGCGTGCACGCTCACTCTCAATTACCATAAATCCCGCCTATTAAATCCGACTGACATGAGCATCATATTATGACACCAAACGAAGGATTTCAACATGTCTTCTCAAAAGCGAATGAAAAATGTTATTATTAAGTTTTATTATCAGAAGTACATTCAAAATGCCACGTTTTATTTTCAAGCGTATATATAGTGGCGTATCAGGTCCTTAAAAAGGAAGCTTTGTAGCATAGCTATTACAGATGCTGTTAATAGAGTTTCATCTGTTAATCGAACAGTCCCAGAAGTGAAAAGAAAAACCGTATGTAATTACTATATATAATATTTTTTTCAAAATGCTGTGTAAATATGTACCCGATTATGAATTAAACTGCAGCCGTATTAATGAGCAAAACGTTCAGACGTTTAACGCACTATTTACGCGTGGCTGGGAGCAGGTGTAGATTTCTTTCGTACCAACTAACAATTGGAAAATATGAACGTTTTAATGAATCCGAAAATTTACGCAAGAACCACTTTACACACGATTTACACAAAAATTCGTTCTGATCGTGTTTCATGAATGAGACCCATTGAGTGTATAAATGAACATACTTTAAAGAATTTGAACTTTTCTGTTTTGCTAATGCTTTTTTCTTTTTTTTTTTATTGATCTTATTAGAATTATTTTGAAATGTTAAAGGGTTTCTGGTATGTGTAAGTTTGTGGGGTTACCATTGTGCAGAAGAGTAGAGCTTGTGGTTAGGATGACGATTGGCAAAACACCTTTTAGATATTACATTATTACAAAAGTAATGTCTGTGCTCTTTTCAGTACAGTGTTGTCTCAGTAAGTGCTTTATTATGAGCAGGTGTGCTGTTGTAAACTATATTTTAAAATATGAAACTGTATATTGTAAAGGATTGTAAAACATAAGACATATATAATTCCATATACTTGTGTATGTTGCTTGAGTAAAATATATATTCAATATATTTTAGCACACATGCTGTACCATATCTTATCACATGAACATTTATATGCTATAAAGCGCATTGCTGAATATAATATTACACACAGTATATTGTGATAGATAAGTAAATACAGTATAGTGTCTTATTTGTTCAATATATGAAAGTGGCAATTTCTTATTCAGCATTTTAATGCATTTCTAAATATATTATTCTGTATCATTCAAATGCAAAGTATGTGTGTTGCCGCAACAGAGTAATCACACATTTTTATTGTGTGCGTTTTTTTATTTTATTTACATTTTTTAATTAATTCATAATCATTATAATCTTTTATGATCATTAGCCATTTATGTGATTTTTTATTCATCATTTATATCACTTATACATTTAAATATATATATATACATATATATATATATATATATATATATATATATATATATATATATATATATATATATATATATATATATATATTATGTTTTTATACTCTAAATTACTGAAAGAGTTGTTACCTATAGCTGAAGAACTGCTTCTCAATATTAGGTATTAACACATCGTTATCTTTAGGTCACATCTCAAAACCATTCAAGTTGGCGGTTATTAAGCCTCTTATTAAGAAACCAAAACTAGTGAATTGGCAATCAGGTGTTTCGCTTACAATAACCACATATTTATAAGTTTCTATTCATGTATTTTCAAAGATAAGGCAGGAGGAAGTAGACCAAGAATACAGATTTTGGGGGAAACAGGGATTTCTTTAGCAATAATTTTAGATAATACACTGATTACTTCTTTCCAAAAGGATTGTAAGTGCTCACATTGCCAGATGCAATTAAATAATGTTCCTTTATGAGTTGTACATTTTCCACAGGTATCTGGAATATTTGGATTGAATCTCTTCAACTTTTCAGGTCTTATTATGTATGTTCTCATTATCAAATTATATTGTATCAATTTAAAACGAGTGTTGATCGATAATATTTGTGCTTGGACACAAGTTTTTTCCCATTCACTTTCTGTAACATCCATTTGGAGATCATCAATCCAATCCAATCTTTTATGATTTGTTGAGTCTTTAGAAGCATTAACAAACTGGCTGTATATAATAGAGATTTTACCTTTATCATTGGGATTTTTAACTGCCATTTCTTCTAAACTACTTAAAGGCGCAATATGTAATTTTTCTGCTTTAAAAATAGCAGAAATCACTATATCTATGTTATATATATTTTTTAGTTGTGTACTTACATCATCCCGACAGTTTCCACGAACTTTCAAATCCGGAGAAAATTATAAGCTGCGTCCCAGCCGGCATTTCAACGTTGATTCAACGTTGAAACAACGTCAGGTACCATGGTTGAATCAACGTTGAAAAACCTTTCGATTTTGCAAATTGGATCAACGTTGAAATCACGACGTTGATTCACCGTTGAAATCGTGACGTTGATGTATGGTTGAAATCACAACGCTGATTCACTGTTGAAATCCCGACGTTGAATCAACGTTGAATAACCTTTCGATTTTGCAAATTGGATCAACGTTGAAATCACGACGTGGATTCACCGTTGAAATCGCGACGCTGTTTCACCGTCTTACCTGCAGTATGGGTGAATTAGGGTCGTGCTGCAGCCCTGGGATGAAAGCTGAATGAGGTGTTGATTTTGAAAAGTTAATCAGCGTTGATAACACGACGTTGTTTCCCCGTCGTACCTTGCACCGTGGGTAAATACACCTAGATCCTAGTTGGCATTTAGATCAACATGGTACATGCAAGGCTAAAAATCTAATGACTGGCAGCATTGGCTTTACAAACAACTTCAATAAACTACCACATGCTCAAAATTGTCAAACAGCAGTTTAATTTTGGAAACATACTGTATAAAACAGATGAAAATAATCCCACACTTTATTATGCAGAGTATGCATGGAGGTAATGCTAAAAACAGGTAGTAGAACAATCCAAATACAATAATATTTAAAGGTTTTTGTGAAATAATTTGGCACATAAATGCATATTTTTTTCAGCACTTACAAGACAAACCCTTGTACCTTTATGACTGAAACCAGTGGATCTTTTATTTTGGTGGAAACCTACAGTTTCTGTCAAAAACATGTTTTAGTAATGTGTCTCATTACAAGAGTTGTGTACATTTGTGCAGTGAAAATGTGTTGAACAGTTCGAGAAGGGAACCTTCAACCAGTTGATTTCTAATGGGAACCCCCCCGGACTGTGTCTTCTTTACCGTGGGGAATGCAGAATGAGATTTCTACCGCAGGGCACTCTAAAATGTTAGAACCAGCAGCCTTAGTGTATACAGTGTGGTTGTGCTTCGGGTGATCCTTGAAAGTGTCCCAGCGCTAGGTCCTTTCTGACGCCGTCCCCTCCACTCTCTCCCACTTGTGCACTTTCTGTACCATCCTGTATAAACATTTACATTTAATCATTTAACAGACGCTTTTATCCAAAGCCACTTACAAATGAGAATAACAGAAGCAGTCAGGTGTACAAGCGAACAACAACAGTATACAAGTGCCATGACAAGTCTCAGTTAGTCTAGTACAGAACGCATAGCCAGGTTTTTTTTTTTTTTTTTTTAATATGAAAGACAAGAAAAGAAGGAAAAGTGCTAGCATTAGTTGGTTAAATTCCGGTGAAAAATATGAGTCTTAAAATGTTTCTTGAAAATGAGTAAAGACTCAGCAGTTCGGATTGAGATTGGGAGGTGATTCCAGCAGCTGGGCACAGTCCAGGAAAAGATCCGTGAGAGTGATTTTGAACCTCTTTGGGATGGCACCACAAGGCGTCGTTCACTTGCAGAGGGCAAACTTCTGGAGGGAACATAAGATTTAACCAGTTTGTTTAGGTATGTCCACAATGTTTCACAATAACTTTGATATTGTGAAATATATTTAACTGAAAACTGAATGCAAAATAAATCACACAATATTTTCACTTTACAGTTCAGTAACAGAGAGGTTGGAAACAAAGTGGACAACACTATTCATTAAACACTTATTTAATGTATTCAGATGAAAATTTACAATATTAACAAATTATTCACAAGCAGTGTTTTCAGAACCCCCAGTTACACTGTTTTAATCAGAACACTAGCAATACAGTGTAGTAAAACAAATAAAATCTAATTCAGTAAATTTTTAATAAACTAAGTACAATCAAAACCTATCACAAAAGGTCAAAGCATCTCTAGCAGAAGTGACAGTGCAATGTAGCAGATGAACAATTTCTTACCAATGTTTCAAGAACAAGCTGGATCCTTGATGACTCTACAAGGGGAAAGAAGAAATGGTTTACTGAAAAGTTCTTAAAAAGCAGGATTTCATATTATACCATTTCTTTAAACCACTGGTTCTCAAACTTTTTATACCAAGTACCACTTCAGAAAATATTTGTTTTTAAATATTAAGTTGCACCATAATGACCAACATTACATTTCAGCAGCGTAGTAGACCAAACTATTCAGCTACAGCTCTACAGTTAAAAAATGAGGCAGTTTTATTCTAATAAGAATATTTATTGTTGTCAGACACTTTACCATGTTTGAACATTAACACTACAACTGTGCTTACATACACAGGTAAATAAAAAAAAGTTTAAATTAAAATGTAATTTTAAATGAAATTATGTAACAAAAGTTACAAAACTGTACTGTACTTTAACTCTAACATACTTAAATGTGCAAAAAAAAACTTACTCAAAGATTAAGTTAAAATATATTAACATTAATTAGTTTAATTTAGTGATTCACCTGCATAACAACTAGAGGGGGCCTGACACTTTGAGAACCATGGCTTTAAACAATCCTTTTATTTATTTATTTATTCATTTTCATTAATTCATTAAAATTATATTATTTAAATACAGACATTTGCACTTATATGTTTCAGAAAACACTTTGAAACTATTATAAGCATACAAACATATATAACACACCTAATGCATGGGATACATATCAGGAAAATATGGGAAAATCTCTAAACCATCTCTAAATCTCTCTTACCAGCAACACATTAGGTGAGCACCTAACTTGATCAGCTGTGATAAAGCAATGCAAAAATAGACACACGGGTATTTATTCATCTGCAGATTACATGTCCTTTAAACTACCCATTTGTAAACTCTGGTAATACTTTACTATTTTCAAAAGATAATAAAGATAACGTTAGCGATTTTCTTACCTCATTTTGCCAGGATGTTTTCAGGACCTCGCAGAACACCTGACCCTTCTTGTGTTCACAGTTTTTGTTCTCCATTGACATGTCACGACTCAAATTCGCTCAAAATAAATAAAAAATGTACAGGCAAATATGAAATAATTCGGGACCGATAGAGCAGTCAGTTATAACGAGCAGCAGCTCACAGATAGCCGCCTCACTCACAGAAAGACGACAATAACGGTCATATTTTTAAATGTAGAAAGGCGCGAACCGATTCATTGTCCAGTTTCCTGAATGACAGCCAGATTAACCAATCATGATAGAAGTAATAAAATAAAACTACCAATGGGAGTTGTTTCAGTGTGATAAAGCAGCGAAATGTATATAGTTTTATTGTTGTTAATGATGATAATATTTAACATATACCTTTAGATTTTAGAATAGGTATCATGACTAAAATATTTTAAAATGCTATTAAAATAATTAATTAATTTAAATAATTTAATATAAATAATTTAAAAGCTTGTTAACCTTTAACTACCATTTAGCATTAAACATTTTTAAGGTTGTTTCATTAAAACAACTGACCTTATTTCAGCCATATTTCAATGTTGAAAGTTGGTCATGTGCTGGAAGTTTTTCAACAGTTCATCTTTAAACGTTGAATCAACGTTGTTTCAACGTTGAAACCACAACTGACCTTATTTCAACCATATTTCAACATTGAAAGTTGGTCATGTGCTGGATGTTTTTCAACCATTCAGCTTTAAACGTTGAATCAACGTTGTTTCAACGTTGAAACCACAACTGACCTTATTTCAACCATATTTCAACATTGAAAGTTGGTCATGTGCTGGATGTTTTTCAACCATTCAGCTTTAAACGTTGAATCAACGTTGTTTCAACGTTGAAACCACAACTGACCTTATTTCAACCATATTTCAACGTTGAAGGTCGGTCATGTGCCGGCTGGGGTCCGAAATCGAATACTGCGTACTGGGTACTACATTTGAATTTGAACGTACTACTCGACCGTTAGAAAAGTACGTTCTATATAGTATGAATGTGGGTAGTATGAATGGAATTCGGACGTACTACATCCGCCATGTTGACATTGTCACATGACATACGTCGTCACAACAGCGCGTAAATTTAAAGAGCCCAATCTACTGAGCGAACATCGGTGATGTTTTTCGTTTTTCTTACCGCTTTCGTCTGCGTTTTTATGTCGTTTGAATTAACAATTCAAAGCAGGCGTCGCTCAGCTGTTGGCAGATCATGCCTTCCTTGACAGCTTGTAAATCCTTTACTAAAATAAATTTAGCTTTTAATTTTCTACCTCAGAATAACAGCAGCTACAGCTGTGAACAGAATGACAGACTGATTTTATGTAAGGATATAAAGTAATTTATTGTAATAAATAAATACAAATAAAATTACACAAAACGAACATAAATTAATAAACTTGAATGAATGCTTAGACAAATATACACACACACACCAGAGTTTCCGCTAGAAAAAAATGGTGCCGGTCAAAGTGACCGGCAGAGGTTTCCTTTTCCGGACATTTTGACGATATGCCGGTCAAGTATCGCCTCTTAATTAGTCAAGGTGAGGAAAACTGGAGGCAGGCTATGTAAAGTAAAAAATGACATAATCAGGCCGCCGAATGCAACATGTTTATTAGCCTAACTTTCAAATAGACGGAAAAAAAAAAACATTTTCTACTATGGTTCATTTCTTCATTCGGATCTATTTGCGATCCATTCCATTCTAAACAAACAAAGCATATGTTTCGTCCTTGTTTCATTATAGATTATGTCACGGGAGGAGCACAAGACAGACACAGTGGGCGTGGCGTCAGGCCTCGGAGAGGCTTTTATTAACAGAAATCATAAAATAACAGGGAATAAAAGTGGCCAAAGGGGGAAAGTGTCCAAAATAACAGGGAATCTGGTGTCCTCGTCGTGCTGCGGGGTTTGTGTGGGTCGGGCAGTGTTCATCGAGGAAGGGTCCAGGCAAGGGGCGGAGTCCGGCGGCCGCACGCGCTCCCCTCCTCGGTCCGGGGCGCGAGGGGCGGCGGCTTCTCCTAGCGGCCGCGGCGCTGGTAGGGGATGGACGGCCCGGCATCCTGGCCCGTCGGCCGTGTATACGGGTGCGGTTCCCATCCGGATCGCGGGTCCGGCAGCTCACTGGTGGCGCGGGAGTCCCTCAACGCACCCTTCCTGGACCCACGAGGACACCAGTGTGCAGGGGCGTCGCTAGGCCCTTTTTAGGGGGGCTTCAGCCCCCCTAAACTTATGCCCAGCCCCCCTAAAAATTATTTGATTAATTAATTAGTGATCGCTTCAGTCCCCTTTAAAAACTCATTTGAGACGGTGGCAAGCTGCATCAAGTTCCGGCTCCTCCCCTTATCTGAGTCTGCATGGATTCAGCGCGTTTTTCAATCCACAGGGGCGCCGAGCAGAGCGAACAGGTGTGTGCAGGGGCGCTGCTGAGGATTTTGGGCCCCATGAAAAGAATCTTGACAGGGCCCCCAACACAGCTGAGTTAATATTATTAATTTACATAAAATCATGCTCTTTTATGGTATTTTGAATATCATTCTCATATATTTAAGTCAATCAGACAATTGAACATCCCATATCCACACCTGTAATTTGTCCTCTGCAATACTGCACTACTTCAGTACTGTATAATGTATATACTGTGCATAGCTGTACATGTGTCATATAGTGTATTCACATATATTTGTATGAATATTTGTATTGTACACTGGCAATGACAATAAAGTTAATCTAATCTAACCTAATATCTTTAACATGACAGTTGAAATGTAACGGAAACACTGAAGTGCGTTTGAGAAAATTGAGTTCCCTTATCATGCACTTTTAACACTAGAACGGCCAACAGCAGTCATTTTAACCGCAACATTTAAACTTATGTTAATTATCTTTAACACTAGAATGAACACGGCATCATTTTGACCGTTTTGAAATTTGCATAGTCAATAACTTTGTCTAAAGATGAATCATGCTGTATTTGACAATATAGGGGACAGTGTAGTAATACAACTCCACATCATCTTCAAGAGATGCACTGAATCCTCACAAACAGCTGATAGTTCGAGTTCATGAAGTTCTGACTGCTTGCAAGACAGGTGCAACAGCGTGGACCGCAGCAGGGTGCTGAAAGTGGGCGCCGCCTCGTACAAAAGATGCCGACACCGGATGCATGTGAGGCAAGGCCGTGCACCCTCTGCACCCTGCTCTATCGAAATGTGCCAACTTATCGAAAAATGCTACAGTAGAGACCTAGGGCCTCGTGTACAAAGCGTGCGTACGCACAGAAAAGTGCCGTAGACTACGATCATTGTCACGGGCGGTCCACTAACAATTTAGGCCTAATAACAAAACCACCTTTTCTTGTGAAATATTGGGTAACATGCTGTCGACCCTTTGCCTCTTTCACATCTCTATATTTTTATGACTTCCAGATTTTTTAGGCATTTTCACATTCTCTGTCAAGTTGAATCTGCCGGCGCTATTGTGTTGCCTTGGTTACTGGATACAATTTGGGCGGACTGAACCATTTTATGATAATCGAGAGGGGGAGAGGGGCCCACGGACGTTTGTGTTTCCTAAACAAATACATTATTGACACCAGGAAACAGCAAATAGAATAATTTAAAGTTAATAATTTTTACTATCAAATATTTTTTTTAGCACCACAATTTTATTGGGGGCTTCTCTGGGCCCCCTCTTAGTCATGGGCCCCGAGAATCGTCATCGTTTACCCCCCCTTTACAGCGCCCCAGGGTGTGTGTGTGTGTGTGTGCGCGTACGTGTGCGCGTGTGTGTGCGTGTGTGTGTGTGTGTGTGTGCGTGTGTGCGTGCGTGTGTGCGTGTGGTGCGTGTGTTCTCGCATCCAATACCAGTACGTCTTCGCTGCGTTCACTTTCAGCCTTTATCACAGTGTGACAGATGTTTTTTCTTCCAACAAAAATTAAGCGATTAACACCCATGAAAACATACTTTAGAAAACGATCATGATTTATTTTAAATTACTTTTTGAAATTGAAAACATATTATTGTGTATTTCGGCATTACATTATGCAGCCATGCCAAATAAATTATTAACGACACACATCATTGTCTGAAAGTACTAAATGGCACAGAGAGAGAAACATCATGTGGAGTTATTTTGTTTTCTATTATTAAACATAATTTTGTATTAAGTAATAATTAATCATTAGTGTATCATGATACATATATTAGAGTAAGAGTAAAGGGATCTGTGATTTTTTTATTTTTTTAAGTAATTGATTTATAGAAGTGGCAAATTGATAATTATGTTATTTTTAATAAATATAAATAAATATAGAACAGATTAAACATATTGCCAATAGACAATTACATTAATACATGTTTTGTCTATATTCTTAATGAATATTAGCTGGTTAGTTAAATGATTTGAAATGAAATAAATGTTCAGGGGCTGACTTGATGTATAACCAACCGTATTGTTGATTATAAAGGCTAAAAAGCTAAAAATTAATAATAATAATAATAAAATATAATAATTTATATTTCATTGTAGATGGATATACAAAAATTCTTTTGTCATGCGGGAGTAGGTCTGCAAATGAGCAACCGTCAGGTGAGAATAGAACAGACAGCCTCACACACACACAATACCAATGTGTTCCCAAGATTCATTGCCAATTTCCACGTACATTTCATAAGAAAAAGCAGTGGTATCATCAAAGGATAAACATGAATGTCCTAATACTGAATCAGGAAGTCTTTATTGTAAAAAAATTAAAAAAAAATAAAAAAATCTACATTCCCAATTCAAAATTTTCCAGTGACTGGTCACATGTAAAAAACTGTATTAGTTTTTTTTACAGTTTTTTTTACAGTGTTATATATGGCTCAGTCAGTACTCCTACTCCCATATATGAAATACAGGGAATACAATGGAATAGTGGATTGCAATAAGGTTAGTAGTATACAACCCTACCCTAATAGTAAAATAATATTTTTTAATCATACCTTATTGGGGGCTGAGCCCCCCTAAAATCAAAATCTTAGAATCGCCCCTGCCAGTGTGCATGCACGGGGAAGAGACCGGTCTCCCGAGGAGAGGCGCGTTGGGCTTTTAAGCAGCGGCGGGGATGAGGCTCCATTCACATCAGGTGTGCCCCATCACACGCCGCCAGCCCTGACTCGTCCAGCGCCCCTCCTCTCACACACCCACTCCAGTCTGGAGCCTGGTGAAGAGCGGCGATTTAGGACGGGGTGCCGGTGACAATCAGGGAGGAGGCAGCTGACTCGTCACAATTAAGATAATAATTCATAAATGCACGCATAATTATCAGTGAACTTGATAAAAGTTGCAGATATGTTTTACATGCATGCACAAACAAATGCCTTTCAACTTATGTGTGCAAAATTCAGAATGAAATGAATGTGCAGCAATTTGTACAAATAGAGATTCTAGGTCTACTATACATTTGTAGCCATTAAATAAGCTTATTTAGTTTAATATTTGTTAAAATATTATAATGTTATTTTTTAATTTATGTTGATTATGAAAAGTGAACCGCACGAGTAAGATAAGATGCGCAATATCGAGAGACATGGAGCGGGTCAGACATGATTTTGACCACTTAATTAAGTTTTGTTTAGTAGAAATACTTTTTTGAAGTGAATTTCGTTTTGTATAAATTGTATCTTAATTTTAATAATTTTTTTATCAACCAATTGCCTGGATTTAATACATAAGAAGCAAATATAGCAGACGACAGGCCTAATCATGCAGGCGCCCTCGCGGCCACTTGCATTGCTAGTGAACTGGAGTGCATCTCATCCTAATTTAACGAAACTCAGCATAGGCCTCACAGACATGAAATATATCTTAAGAAAGCTTGAAATGTCTTTTGAACAATTTAAAACGAATTTTTTTTTTTTTACCTATGCTACACTGTTAAAAATCGCTGTAAAAAAACGGCCAAATTTCGACAGTAACATACTGTTTTTCAGTAAAACAGTGCATTCTGGATAATATTCATCGTTTTCGAGAAGGTAGCCTGCTGCTATATATCGTAAATTAACAACGTTCAAAGTCGACACTCAGCGGCTGTGTTTCAAATCACACCCTACTCCCTCATTCACTATTCCCTACATGAGTTTACTAATATAGTCCACCTAACAGAGAGAATGAAAACTAATGAGTGAATTCAGACAATGATCAACAGCTGCTGTTAATGAGTAGAATCACTGAAGAAAAAAGAGACAAGACAAACACAAGAAATACAACTGACTTCAGCCACAGCTTTAGATGAAATCAACTGAAGATTTAAACAATCAACAAACAGCTTTATCAACTTCACTCATTACTAACCGGACTGACTTTATTTCTATCAGATCAGAGATCAGAGATCAAAAGATCTTATTGAGAATTACAGAGGTGTAGATGATAATCTTAGTTTCGTTTAGCATCACCATTGTGGAGATCAGTGTTTGCTTTAGTTGGGCTCCTGACCCTTGACTTTTGTACTTCAACTTTTGTTTCATTGCTATATTTGTATCTTTATGATACATCTATTACAGCAATATTAATCTTGATGATCAAGAGATTATGACTGTTTCTGTCAGGCATGATCTACTAGACTGACTTGTTGTTATAATAGTCAAATAATAATTTGGTGTTGAAATATGTGAGTGAATAACACTTTTCTTTTGTTTGTTTCTTCAAATTTATAAGATTGAACGGTAATGTGATTATCTGGATATGGATTTTTGAGCTTTAAATATTTTGGGCAGCAGTCCTCACAACACTGAAAGAGAGACATCAACAATCAGCATATTAATCTCAACAATGGTGACAATCAAAAGGTTTATGATGCAATGCATGCTGGGTACCAGCACAGGATAAAACTCATCCATGACTCCCAGCATGCATTGCGGCATGAATAAATTATGCCACTGAATTGTTCACTTATTTTCTGGAATTCTTATGTGCTTATCATTTTGCATTTGTTTTAAGTTTTAGTAGCATGTGTTGTGATGTTCAGAACTGATCTGTTCATTTATTTTATGGATTGTCACCATTGCTGTGATTCATACGCTGATTCTTGATGTTTCTGTCTAAATTTCAGCAAAAGTTTTTTTTTTTTTTATTATGAGTGAAATTTTCTTAACAGTCTTTTATAACTTATGACTCAGCAGTGTTCCTTATGCTGTAGTATCAATATTCAATAAGAGAAGAGACACGGGATTAGATCAGAAATAATAGTATTTGTTCTTGTCAATCTATAAACAACAATATCAGATTTTTTTTTTCTTCTGTGTACTTTTGTTTTGCTATAACAAGTTCCAAAGGCGCATTGTTACAGCATGTAAAAAAATAAAATAAAAAATCCTTAGTTGTTGAAAAGTCATGTTCAAGAGTTCAACTAAAGTAAACACTGATCTCCATCATGGTAGTGAAAAAAACACCTAAACCTATTTAACTCTCCATAAGTTCTTCTGTAGACATCTGACAGAAATAAAGTCAGTCTGGTTAGTAATGTGAATCTGGTGAAGCTGTTTTAGTAGTTGTTTAATCAGATCTTGAGAGATTTGATGTATTCTTTTATTCAGTTGATTTCATCTAAGCCTGTGGCTGAAGTCATTTGTAGATCTTGTGTTTCTCTTTCCTTCAGTGATTCTGCAGGTGTTTATACTAATGCTCAATCGTCAATTAATCACCGAATTATCTCATTAACTTCACTGATTCAGTGTTACTCTAACACTCTGTAGTGTGCAAACATAATTTAACAGTAATAAACTGTAATTAATTTACAAGAAACAAACTGTAGAAAAACAGTTATTTACTGCCACCCCTGCTGCCAGTAAATAACTGTTTTTCAACTGTTTCTTGCCGTAAATTAATGGTTGCCAGCAAAAAAAGTGTTTTTCTACAGTTTGTTGCCGTTAAGTCAAGGAAAAAACAGTAATATACTGTAAAATGTAAACGTCAGATTTACCAAATGAAAAAAAAGTTAATTTAACTAAAATATTTGTGAACATCCATAGAAAAAAAATTAGGCAAAGTCATACACTGATAATGAGAGTAAATACTGAACTTGACTGTATTAATGTGTGTTTGCACAAGATAAATCGTTTAGTTTAATGTAGTTTTGTTGTTCACCATTGTGCTGGAGAGTAGAGCCTGTGCTTCAGTCAATGATGAGCCACCATTTCTGATTTTCTGCTGCTTTACAGTATATAAAGACAGTAAATGTGGAGTTGCTGATACAGTGATGCTCTGCGTTAAGTACTTCAGCACATACATGTGTGCTATAGCTGACAATGAGCTGCAGTGATTTGAGTAAAAGTCATGTATTTAGTTACTTTATTACTGCACATTAAGTGTTTGCATCGTTATATTAAGAAATATTCCTTCTCAGTGGACTCAAATGAAATAAGTTCATAGTACTAACATCGTAGGAATGCTAGTTTTAAAAACTCGAACTGTTTGAAGCAGTGGGAGTGGAGTTAATTTCCATGGTAGAATTTACGGTAAAAAACTGTTAAAAAATAAGAGTGGTAAATTAATGGTTAAGAGCTGTAAATTAACAGTACTTTACTGGCACCCCTGCTGCCAGAAAATTACTGTTATTTAACGGCAAAAATTTTTACAGTGTGAGTCGCTGTCCTCAGTGCCCAGAAAAGCGCTGAAACGGAGATGAAAGGGGAACCCGTTTTTATTTATTTATTTTTTTTTTTGGCTTATTTTAGGGGGCGGGATTATTAGGCAATTTTATTCGGACAATTTGACCGGAGAGATTTAATTTTGTCGGACATTTCATTTTTTTTCCGGCCAATGTTCGGCAATTACCGGACAACGGAAACCCTGACACACACATATATATACACATAAATACACACAAATACATTTTAGAAATATACACAGAAACACACACACATCACAATATATACATAAATACATACATAATATATACAATTATAGACAAAATACACACATATATAAATATATAGTTAGATATAGATATATCAGCAAAAAAATGTGTAACCTATTGAAATTTTATTCTAAAAAACAAAAACTACATATTTACAGACTGTGAACAGCATCATACAGACTGCTGTCCCTGGCCTTTGACATCCAAGAGCTGCATAACATTGTGCACAGAATGAGCAGGTCAGGTCTGTCATGGGGATTTTGAGGAGGCTGATTGCCTTCTCCACCACAGATGACAGGCAGTGGAAGCAGCTTTTCTTCTGGTAGCTGACACAATAGGTGGCTGTCACATACAAACTGAACCTCCAGCAAGTGAAGCCCAATGTTATTTCAACAGGAAGTGGTTTCATTCTGTTCAGCTGCAGGTCACCACCAGGAGAAGTACCTTGATATCTTTGTTGAGTATCCCGGTGTGTGCATGATGCCAGGGTGCTGAAGAACACTGGAGGCCTATCCACCTGCAGGGAAACACATCCTGGGAGATGGTGGGTATCCTTGTGTGAGTCTTCATCTGCCTCATCACAGCAGACAGAGAGTCTGAATACAATCCTGCACAGCTTTGATTCAACACCAATGATGCTCGTGCACAGAACATTGTTGAGAGAGCCATCAGATGATGAAGACCATGTGCTCCATCTTCTTCTTCTTCAAGGCCCTGGAAGTGAGTTCTGCCTTTGTGCAGATGTTGTTGCATGCTGTGCAGTGCTCTACAACCTCCGTCTTCTGAATGAGGACATTGCTGATCCAGAAGTTGTGAAGGATCATGACGATGATACACTGGAACCCCAAAACACAGAAGTCAGCACAGAAGAGCATGTGCGGGACAATCTGACCATAGCTCGTGTAACGGAGGCCAGCGAGTAGTGCTGTGCAGGTAAACCTCACTCGCCGATCTCAAGAGACGCACTAGCGACAGACGCTAGTGGCTGTAGCCATTTAGCCTCCTTGTTAGTGCAACCGCCTCCCATGCCGGAAGACCCGGGTTCGAGCCCCGCTCGTCGCGAGTGCGAGGAGCGTCAGAGAGGACCCGGGTGAGAGGGGTTACACTCGGTCACAGCAGACGACCGTGTGCAGCTCTTCAAGAGCAGAATACCTGTAGGACAGTCGAACAGGTTAAGACTATGCATACTACGGAATTCGGCCGGAAGTAGTAGGCCATCCGGGTACATCTTGCCTACTGTTTTTCGAATACTGAGAATTCGGACATACTACTTGCTTCGCATACTGTTTTTCGCCTACTATATAGTATGGAAGTATGCGATTTCGGACGCGGCTATAGTTTAATTCGAAGACACGGCACATTTCTTTATTTCCATTTTGTTTTTTTTGTTTTTTTAGTTTGGGAAAACCATAACATATAACATGTTATCAAGAAAGAAAAAAGTAAAAAAAAAAAAGAAACAGAAAAAGAAGGAAATACAAATTACAACAGACAAAACAATTGCCAGGGGGAGGAAAGTATTATACACGCATATATAACATCAAATAAACAAATTGTAAAATTTACAAATTTTCAAAGTTCTTACAGCTTTTTTGTTCACAGAGTCTCTGATACTGTCAATATAAATACATATTTCAGTTAACAAAACCATAAAATTGGGTTTTTTATTGCTAAATTTACATTTATGAATGTGAAATTTGGTCAACAGAATAAATAAATTAATTAAATAAAAGCACTGTTCTTTATCATCAGGATAGTCAGTTAAACCAAAAAGTATATTTTCCCATAACAGTGAAAAATGTTTTAAACACTGCACTCTAAAAAAATGCTGGGTTAAAACAACCCAACTTGGGTTATTTTGGCAACCCAACGCTGGGTCAAATATGGACAAACCCAGCGTTGAGTTGTTTTAACCCAGCCGGTTGGGTTAAATCTTTGACCCAACTTGTTGGGTTGTTTTATTTAACTGCATTATTGATTAAAATGACTACATTGCTGGTTAAAAACAAACCTGAAATAGGTTTATTAATAATAATAATAATAATAATAATAATAATAATAATAATAATAATACTAATAATAAAATCACAGAGAATCACTAAAAGCAACAGTAATAACTCAAAAGGTGAAGATTTATTAATAAAGAACATCCAAATGCAAGACATAAAAGCATATATAATTCATATAGCAAAAAAGCATGATATTTTTTCATGCTCAATGAACAATAAAACAGCATATAAAATATAAATACAACTTCCATTTTATAAATATAAAAAATAAATATCAATAAATTAAATTAGCTTAGATTTAAACATTTACATTATATACACAAGTATAAGACACAAGTACAATGCTTCATATATATTAGTTAGATGACTTTCCCCTTAATATAAACTCATAATTTTTTAGAGAGTATGTCTAACAAAGAGGCACACGAACAAAGTGATACAAGTAAAATGCTTTAGATATATGTATTAGTCTGACAACTTTCCTCTTAATATAAACTTGCATAACATTTTTAGAAAGGGTTAGTTGTCATGGTTCCAGTACTGCTCAACATGACAAATATCCACGGAGCAGTCTTACAGAAGGAGATTCAGTTCCTGGGAGTTTGTAGACAACAGTCTGCAAAAACTCCCACACTGGTGCACACTGCTTCGGGAAATGGATGTCTAAAACATAAAAAAGTTTAAAGCACGTGTCCACAGCACCAAGGAGTGTGTTTTGATGCAGTGCCTGTTTGCCAACAACTACAAAAGGCTTGATGGCATTGACTGTCATCCCCAAGACCAAGGACAAAGGGGAAGGGTTTAGTGAGCTCTGCCTCCTTCAAATATTCAACCATGTTGGTCCCAACCTGTTAAAAACAGAAAAATGTTAAAAACATACAACTCACTATACTTCACTATATCAAAATGCAGCATTATTAAACAAAATCAGTTATTAATATTTTATATATCGTGGAGTTGACTCAAATTACATTCTACAGTAATTTGCATAATTAATCATTCAGTCTTTATAGGGTGCTTCTCAAATGGAAGGTTGATTCCTAGTAAGGCTGAGTCTGTCCAAGTCCAGCCCTTCTGAGGCTTCTAGGCTATAGAGTCCTGCTCAGTATTAAATGCTAGACTGCTAAATGCTAGTTAGTGCACATAGCTTCTCTATGTTATAAATGTTTTCACCCCCAATGTCAAGCAAAAAAATTTGTATTAAAATTGGTGGTGGTGGTGGGGGGTTTGGGGTGGGGGTCTATTTCTATTAAAGCAATACAGGCAATTAAAAATGTTTGTGGTCTCCCAGTGGTAATTTACAACATAACATGCCTTTATCAATCTTTTTTTTATTGCGTTACATAATGACATAGTGACAAGTAGTCACACAATATCAGTCTATATTAAAACAGCTGTGATTTGGATGCAAGTAGGTACTTACAGCTGATACAGCTTTCATGTCTTTATTGAACATCCCATTAAACATGTAAATGAGCTAATCTTGTTGTTGTTGCCTGGATAGTCCACAACTTTTTATGTTTTGTAATTTTCATGAGTTTAGGATTTTTTGTTGTTAAATTATCATATTTTTTCCATTTAATACTATGCTTCAGAAGTTTCATATTTACATATTTCACAGAAGACAAAAGTAAAATGTAATCATCATTTTCAATTAGTTCACTCTCCCTTTCTTTTAATACACTGTGTTTCCTTCTTGATAATCAGTGAATGTTTTTACTCTTAGTAATGGGATGTTCAATAAAGACATAAATAATTATAATGATAAATTTTAATCTTAAAAGACAGACTTCATCCAAAAATGAAAATATTTTTGTTAAAATTCCTCACTCTCACGTGGTTTCAATCCCATAAGACCTTTGTTTTTGTTTTTTTCGGAAGACAAATTAAAATATTCGTAATGAAATCTGAGGGTTTCTGTTCTTCCATTGACAGTCTACTCAACTACCTTTCAACTTTCAAGTGACAGAAATTTTTTCCACTTCCACATCAATCTCCAATGCGCATTCACAAGAGAACAACGACAAAAGCAGAGGAAGAGGGATGGCTGTATTCAAGCTTCACTAATTAAATTCTACATTGATGGTGCATTAGGTCTTTTTTTTTTTATGGAGCCAAAGTGAGCATTTTCTGGATGCCTTGAAAGTGGTAGTTGAGTAGGCTGTCAATGAAGTGACAGAAACTTCTCAGATTTCATTACATATATCTTCATTTGTGTTTCTTAGATGAACAAAGGTCTTACAGGTTTGTGGGGGGGGGGGGGGACTATCCTTTTGTGTTCGCATAATAGGAAATATATAAATCACTTTATCAATTAATGCAGAAAACCAATTAATTCCAAAGGGTTCAAATAAGAGGTCGACCGATTTATCGTTTTTTAAACACTGAATTTCAAATTTCTCTTTGCCTCATTGTTCATTCTTGAAATAAACTTGTGTCCATTTGGTGAATAAATAAACCATTTTAGACCGCTGCTCGAGTTGAACGCGACGCGTCCGGAGTGTGTGTGATACCGGGGAGTTCTCCTATGACTCAAGCGCTGCTCTTTTATTTTGATTAGATAATCACAAAGTATTTTGGTGACTTACTGATTCAAGAATAGAAGCAGTTAAAGTGTGAGAGTTTACATTGTGCTGGGATAAATGTAGGGCCCTATGTTTTCCGCAATGCAGAAAACGCAGATAGAAGATTTGCTTTATGATTAAGAAACTTTAATTTAACTATTAAAAAGGAGTGGAGTAAAATAAAAAAAAATAAAAAAAAAACAGAATCAGGAAAATTGAATAACAGAATTTGGAAATAAAATGGAATTTAGGAAAAAGCCTAGAGGATACGGTGCTGGTGTCTTGGAAGGTGGGATGATCCGAGAGGTGGTGGCTTGAGACGATGGAGGAAGATGACACACACACACACGATGGGAACAGGAGCACACTGGAGATCGCCGGAGAGAGGTAAGTCAGGTATATGGTTAGTCCTCAGAGTTAGCAGGTAGGTATAGACCTAGTTGCGAACGATACCGGACAGTGACTGCGTGTGTGTATGTGACTTTTGAGTGCTGGGGAGATTGCAGGTAGATGAGGAGCATGTGAGTGTGATTAGTACTCAGGTGATGGTGTGCACTGTGATTGGGTGGTGTTGGAGCCTGGCGTGTCTGTGACAGTACCCCCCTCCCCATGGCCCGCTCCTGAGGGCCGAGGACCCCGACGTCGTGGTGGTCTTCCTCTTCCCCGTGGAGCAGGTCTGTCAGGGTGATTGGTGTGGAAGGTGTCCAGCAGGTTCGGGTCCAGGATGTTGTTGCATGGGACCCATGAGCGTTCCTCTGGACCATAACCTTCCCAGTCCACTAGATATTCGAGTTGTCCACCACGCCGTCGGGAATCCAAGATCACGCGAACCTCGTAGGCAGTACCATCGTCCAGGATGAGTGGGAGGGGGGCTTCGGCTGCGGCTACGCCAGGCTCTGTGGAGAGGGAGTCAGAAGTATGGTGAGGTTTGAGGAGTGATAAATGAAACGTGGGGTGGATACGATACTCAGGAGGGAGGTGTAACTTGTATGTGACTGGGTTGATCTGCTCTGCGATGGTGAATGGGCCAATGAATCTGGGACTCAGTTTGCGGCATGGTAGACGCAGGCGGATGTCTCGGGTTGACAGCCAGACCTTCTGTCCTGGTTGGTAGGCTGGAGCTTCGGAGCGGTGAAGGTCGGCTGTCAACCTGCGTCTACGTAGGGCCCATTGTAGCTGATGGTGGGCCGAGTCCCAGACCCTCTCGCTCTCTCGGAACCAGTAGTCGACGGATGGTACGTCTGAGGGTTCACCTGACCAGGGAAAGAGCGGGGGCTGGTAGCAGAGCACGCACTGAAATGGAGTGAGTCCGGTGGAAGGTTGGCGCAGGGAGTTCTGTGCGTACTCGGCCCACCCCAGGAACTGGTTCCAAGAGTCCTGATGGCCATGACAGAAGGTACGGAGGAAGCGACCAATCTCTTGGATTTTCATCTTCGTCTGCCTGTTCGACTGAGGGTGGTATCCAGATGACAGGCTGACAGCCACACCTAGGAGGGAGTGAAAGGCCTTCCAGACTCGGGAGATGAATTGGGGACCTCTGTCAGAAACGATATCCTCAGGGATCCCAAAGTACCGGAAGACGTGGTTGAACATCAGCTCCGCGGTTTCCATGGCCGTTGGTAGTCCCTTCAGAGGAATAAGACGGTATGATTTAGAGAATCTATAAACAATTACAAGAATACATGTGCAGCCTTTCGAAGGTGGTAGGTCTGTGATGAAGTCCACCCCTAGGTGTGACCATGGACGGTTAGGAACGGGCAGAGGGAGGAGTTTGCCAGATGGTAGGTGACGGGGACTCTTCAAGATGGCGCATTCCCTAGATCCTTGCACGGTTCCTCCAGGTTTTCTTCAGGAGTGTAACAACGGGATAAGGCGTCAGCCTTGACATTCTTGTATCCGGGCCGATAGGAAATTGAGAAATTAAAGCGGGTAAAGAATAGAGCCCATCGAGCCTGCCTGGGGTTAAGCCTCTTGGCCATGCACAGATATTCAAGGTTTTTGTGGTCTGTGAGTACTAGGAATGGGTGTTTGGCTCCCTCCAGCCAATGCCTCCACTACTGAAGTGCCAACTTGATGGTTAAGAGTTCGCGGTTGCCGATGTCGTAATTAGCCTCCGCCGGGTTGAGCTTGCGGGAAAAGAAGGCACATGGATGGAATCGGCTGGGATTCCCCTCCTGCTGGGAGAGCACCGCTCCTACCCCGTTGGTGAAGGCGTCGACTTCCACGATGAATAGCCTATCGGGATCGGGGTGGACCAGGAGGGGAGCTGTGGTGAAGGCCTCCTTCAGGGAGGCTGGGGTCCAGGACAGAAACTTGGGCTTATTTCGGAGGAGGCTGGTGAGAGGAGTGGTGATGGAGCTGTAGTCTTGGATGAAGCGGCGGTAGAAGTTAGCGAAACCGAGGAATCGTTGGAGTTCTTTTAGGGTAGTGGGTGTTGGCCAGTTCTGGATGGCATCCACCTTCCCCTCTTCCATCCGGATGCCACTGTTATCGATGTTGTAGCCAAGGAACTGCACTGAGGGGTGATGGAAGGAGCACTTGAGTTGGAACTCTCTCAGGCGTTGCAGAACCTCCGCAACGTGGCGTTGATGTTCCGCTAGGCTCCGGGAGTAGATGAGGATGTCATCGATATAGACTAGGACGACCTTGTGGAGAAACTCCCGGAGCACCTCATGAATGAAATCCTGGAATACGGAGGGGGCGTTAACTAGACCATACGGCATAACAAGATATTCGTAGTGACCAGTAGGGGTGATAAAGGCTGTCTTCCACTCGTCCCCCTCACGTATTCGGATGAGGTTATATGCGCTGCGGAGGTCCAACTTGGTGAAGACAGTGGCACCACGGAGATGTTCCAGGACTGCTGGGACGAGAGGAAGAGGGTAGCGGAATTTCACGGTGATATTGTTGAGGGAGCGATAATCAATACATGGCCGCAAGCCTCCGTCCTTTTTCTCCACAAAGAAGCTCGAAGCAGCAGGGGAAGTAGATGGACGGATGTAGCCTTGCGCCAGCACCTCCTTGATGTAATCCTCCATTGCCTTCTCTTCCGGGATGGAAGCAGATCTATGGCGCAGTCCCATGGCCGGTGTGGAGGCAGCTTGGAGGCCCGTTTGGGGCAGAAGACGTCACTGAAGGGGGCGTAACATGATGGGATATTCACCGATTGTCTTTCAACTGGGCTTTCAATGGAGGTGGTATAGACAGGCAGTGGTTCTGGGAGAGGAGTGGATGGAACCGGAAGTCCAGACAGACAGCTTTGGAAACAGGAATCGCCCCACTTCAGGACTTCGCCGGTCCTCCACGAGATTACCGGATTATGCTGCTCCAACCATGGGCGCCCTAGAATCACGTCAGCAGTGGATTCCTCCAGAACCAGCAGATGGATCTTCTCCACATGAAGCAGCCCGATCTGGAGGGTCAGAGGGCCGACACCACGGCGAACTTGTCTCCTGCTTGGCGGTTTTCCAGTTATTGAATGGATCTGGTAGGCTGACGGCCTTGCCGTGGTAGTGAGGTTGAGCTGACGGCAGAGGGTGATGGAGATGAAGTTGCCGGCTGACCCAGAATCGAGGAGTGCATGGACTGGAGGGGAAACATTAGTGGCAGTAAGTGTCACAACAGTGGTGAGTGGCTTCATCTGATACTTGGAAAGGAAAACGGCACTCACCATGGGACGAGGAGGGCGGACGGGGCATAGGGAGATGATATGCCCCAGAGATCCACAGTATAAACAGAGATTCTGGGCCAGCCGACTTTGCCGTTCAGTCGTCGAGAGTCGAGTGGAATCTACTTGCATGGGTTCGTGGGCTGGTTCTGGGAAGCTGACGGTCTCTGGACGGCAGAGGGGTGAGTTGGCATGTGACTGGCCCTGGTGCTCTTCGAGGCACGACTGCATATGAGTGGTGAAGCGGATGGATAGTTGAATGAAGCGTTCGAACCCGATGGTGTCCTCGTATGCAGTCGACAAGTACTGTTTTTTTTTTTTAATTATCGGTTAATTTATCAGTATCAGCCAGTGTGGTCCAACCTAGCTATCGGTATCGGCAAAATCCAATATCGGTCGACCTCTAGTTTCAAATACTTTTACTTGCCACTGTATATAGCTTTTGGAGTTCTTTTCTGATTCTAAGCAATGACAAATAAAGAATTTAATGCTGATGACAGTGACTTTATAAACACTTGATATGTTTAGCCATTTTAATTTGCTCTTAGTATGGTTTGCACGTGATGTGAGCAATACAAAATTACTTACATGCTTGAATTCAATGAAAGACTTGATATTTTCTTCCAAGCTTGGTTTGAACATTTTCATCCCTTTTTTGTAGACAGGGGTGGGCAGTATTACAGGAAGCAGCCTGAGTGCAACGACACTTTGGACTTCTTTGCAGATTAATATTTTGTATTAATTATTTTGTCATCATTATTCTAATGAATAACTATCAGTTCTTGCATTCACAACTGTACCTGGAGACAAACTGTCTAAATTCTGGAGAAGCTCCTGCGCCTTTTTCTCCTGGCTGGCAAAGCAAAGGATTTTGTCTTTGAAACTCATTTTCCAAGTTTGGAAAAGTCTCTCTGCGTGTTCGGGGAATAATACAGAGAAGTCTTGTGAAATCTGAAAATGAGAAATCAACAGTGCATTAACTTATTTAAAAAAATTAAAAGGCAATGCTCTGTCTTCAGCCTTCCAGTGTTCCAGAGCAGTACAGGTAAACTAATTTCCCTATTTAAAAATATATCCCTACAAGACACATGTTTATTATTTTGCCACATCGCCCATCCTGATGACCATCAAAAGGAATTCTGACTTTCTGGAAAAAGATGCACAGATTTGGACCTACCATGCCTGGCGTATAAAGGAGTCGAGGGAATTCACAAGTTATTTCCTCTATAGATTTTGTCCCGTTAGCTCTTATCCACTGAGCCCTGTGGATGGCTGTTTCTTTCATGTAATCTGCAACTTGGTTAGCTGGCCACATATTATTTTTAAGCCATTCTGCAAGTTGTACTGCTCTGTCAGGTGAAATACTTGGCTTTACAAATAAATATAATTTTAACAACAAAATTAAGGATATTTGCCAAAATAATAAACACTTGCTTTTAGTAAAAGATAGCAAATTTAAATTTTTACCTGGTATAACCAAGGTGCTGCTTATGGCTTGAGAATCCTCTTTCTCACGGCTTGTGCAGTTTTCACGACGGGTTCTCTTCCTGACATTTCGCAAGCGTTCCTCCAGAAATCCAGTAGCTGGACGATGGCTTCGTCCAGGGCTGAATCATGCTTCCTTAAAATATAAAAGTAGTTTTTATTCTCATTTATTTGGTTCCACAGTTATTGCTGATTTTTATTTTATTTAAACTGTTTTTTTCTTCTTTTTTCTTCTTTATTATTTTACATGATTGTTTATGCCATCCGTTTCTCCAAACATTCTTATTATTCTCATTCTTATTTGTTTAGATAATAAACGTTCTGCTTTTCATAATTATTTGTTCTTCATTCATTACTGATTTTTTGTTTTGTATCTATACCTATTTAAACTTTGTGTTATTTGAGGTACTATAAAAGTTATTTGTTCTTTTATATTAGGCATATAGCATGGAGTATTTTTATTTGTTTTGTTTATAAAAGTTCTATGTTCTACGTTGTATTTTCTTGTTGCTTAAATTGAATCAAAACAGTTGATGCCGAATAGCCGCTAAAAGTGAAAGTAAAATGTGCTTTTACAAGCCATTTAACAAAGGAAAGTGAGGGAAAGAGGAAAAACTCAAACTAAGATTCATCACTTTTTTTAATCACTAAACTAGTGTCATAAAAAGTTATAGTTTTGTATATTCATAACTCCTGAATAAAAATTTAAATGTTTTGTCGATAGTGAGCGCAAATGCAGGTGATAAGAGGTTTTATTAAGCGAGTCATTGAGTCGTTCATTCAAACGATTCGTTCAAACAGCCGATTCATCAAGAATGAGACAGATGTTTGTGAATGGGTCATTGAATCTTTGACTCAAACAATTTGTTCAAAACACTGAATCATTCAAACCACGATTGAGTGTTGCTGTGAGATGCGCTATGTTGTGATCTTTGTTTGGATTCATCGGATCTATTTTTTGCTGCTAAAATAGACCAAAACAGTAATTATTTTGTCTAAAATGTAAGTGACTTAATATTATTAACTTGTTTGTTGCACTGTCATATCAGTTTCACATTTTCAATCGCGAGGTGAGGGTAAATTAAGTGATGGTCATTTGTCAGCTCTCTTGGTCGTCAGGTCGTGTGATGTATGTTGAACTGTATTCAAATGTTATAAATATAAAAACACCACATTTTGAAATTTAACTGAAGTATGTCCATTTAATTTATTTGTGTGTGCTGCGCTCATAGACTTTAGAAAATGGTGCTCAACCTGTCTTTGCAAGGCCACGAAACTCATATTTTGCTCCTTGCAGACAGAGTGCACACCTTCACACAAAAACTAGACCTCTGGCATGGCCGCATCAGTCGAGGGAACTGCGACATGTTCCCCAGCCTTGCAGACTTTATCACTGATGTAGGCACGTCACACGATTTCTCCTCCCTGTTTCAATCAGCGTCTGAGCACCTGTCAGCAGTGAGAAAACAATTTGCGACATACTTTAAAGAGGATTATCGCTCTTTTGCGTGGGTTCGAGATCCGTTTGTGTGCACAGTAAATTTCGTCATTCTGGGCAGCATTTATGCAGGAATACCCTCAACTCTGTGGCATTGCCTTGAAGATTCTCCTTCTTTTCGCGTCGACATATTTGTGTGAGGCAGGATTCTCAAAAATGACTGCACTCAAAACTAAATATTGCAATTGTGCACAAATCGAGGATGATTTGAGGCTGTTTATCAAACATTGAGCCAAGAATTGTCTCACATTAACATCACCTACCTGCAAGCTTCTTTAAAAAATGCAGATGATGCCTAATATTAGGCCTAGTAATAATAATAATAATAAAGCATAAATTAATATCAGGGGTCTGGTGCCAATTCCCAATTATAGCAATAGCCTTGTAATAATAGGCCTAATGATGATGATAATAATAATAATAATAATAATAATAACAATAAAGCATGTTACCTCATATAATTATATACCTTAAACAAACTAAATAGCTCATATAACGTATTTCAGAGGAAATGTTTACCAAAAATGTTTACCGATTTATTCAAAAAGCATGAAAAAGTTGTAACATAACAGACTAGCCTACAAAGCTTACGAAGCAAGGAGTTACTTTTTAAAACTGTTAATGTCAAGCGAACCGCCTTATTTTGCATATTCTTTTATTTTATAGTTGTATAGATAAAAATAACACACACACATACCCTTTTTTCTCTGAATAACAGCTGTCCTCGCTGAAAAAACGATGGCTCTCGACTCCTGAGGTGATTCAAAATCAAGGGGCAAGGAACTCGACCAGAAGTTGAAGTCGGGTGGGAGCTGCCATCTTTTAGCAGAACTTCACTTGCGTTAGCATTCCCATTGACTCCCATTCATTTTGGCGTCACTTTGACAGCGAATAACTTTACATCTGAGGCGTTTAAAGACTCTGTTTGTCCATTATTTATTTCTAAAGATACACGAAAATGTATAAAGGGCTCCATTACCTTCTATGTTACATTATGGCCCCGTATAAACAGTTTTTGTAAAAAATAGGCTAACGATTGCGTCATAACCACTCGGCTCTCTGTCGCATTACCGTACAGACAGGAGGAGAAGCTCGCAGGCAATTAACTTAATATGGCGTACTGGCGTTAAATTTTAAAATACTATACAAAATAATTAATCCGAATACTTACTCCTGCTCACTCACGACAAAGAACTCCCCGCTCAAGCTCGCCGTCTCTGCAAGATTAACGATGGCAGTTTGCACGCACAGCCACTTAGAAGATTTACATCTGGCAGACAGGTTGCTGACGTCGTCAAGCTTCGTTTGAGTCTGCGCGTCAGAAAGGGAAGTGCTAAAAAAACGCTAAAACCGGGCTTCATTTGTCTCAATTGAGTTCCAATGGGGTCGCTGTGTCCATTTCTTTTACTGTCTATGTTCAAAATGCCCGCGGCGCGAAGGTAGAGTTGAGGCGTCGAGGAGGGGGAGGGGTTCACTGTGTCAACTGTCACTAAAATTGACCCAACCTCTTAAACCAGCGGCTGGGTTACACTAAAAACTACCCAACACTGAGAAAATAACCCAATAAAATGACCCAACAGACTTAACCCAGCGGTTGGGTAGAAAAAATAACCCAACATTTTTTAGAGTGTGAATATTCTCCCTAATAAACATTTGGACCTTACCCCATAGTGTAACTGAATATGCACAGTTCCAAAATAAGTGCATGGCAGTTTCCTCTTATTCATTACAAAAAGTACAATTTATATTTATACCTTTTTTAAATTTTTGTAAGTAATGACTTGCTGGATAAAATCTGTGAATAAGTTTATAAGAAACTTCTTTAATTTTATTTCTAAGATGATATTTTTGTGGTAATAACCACACTTTCCTCCAGCAAATAAAATTTCCATTTAATGAGGAGGCCCAGCGAGACAAGATATAAGGCACAGTAACAATTTCTTTTTGGAAAAGAGTACGAATAGCTCTATTATTACTCTTGGGGTATGATGAAAAACAAATTTTACCAACATAAGTAACATTTTAGTAACATCAAAAGATACTGAACCAGGAGAATGGTCTTTATCTATACCTCTAAATAGAATTTGTGAACCAGAAGGGATTGAACCAAAAACGATTGCAAATTCTTTTTGAGTGACTGGTATTTTATAATAAGAAAGGAATTCGTCATAAGATGAGAGTGTTCCTTCTTTATTATATAACTGACTAATCAACTTAATATCGTTTTCAAACCAGTTCTTTAAAAAAAGAGATTTGTGTTTATAAAGAATGTTTCTGTCATTCCAGATGAAACAGCGATGCGGAGAAAAATTGTGCTTGTATATTAACGACCAAGATAAAAGCACTTGTTTGTGGAAAGCAGATAACTTAGCTGGAATTTTATCTACATTATAATTGCACAACAAAAGAAAACTAAGACCACCAATATTTGAAAAAGCATAATGAGGGATAAAATTCCAAACAGAAGTGGGTTTTTTTTAAGTGATGCTTAATCCAATTAATCTTAAAGATATGGTTCATTGTGGTGAAATCTAGAAAATTAAGGCCACCATTCTCATATGAGTTCATAATTACAGCGATTTTTCCATAAGAAATCAAATAGTATTTTATCAATATTTTTACTAGTAAGGTTATCAAGATACAAAGATAAGGATGCATATGTTAGTCGGGCTATACCTTCAGCTTTCGTAAGAAGAACTCTTCCCTTTAAGCAGAGATTTCTTTGAAGCCAGAAATAAAAAAATTTTTTTGGTTTTGTCTATTATGGGGTTGAAATTCAAAGAACATCTTTTCAGTTGGTTTTTAACAATAATGATACCCAAGTATGTAACACTCTCCTTGACAGGAATGTTACTAATACTTGTTAAATCACAGTCTTTAACAGCCATTGGCTCACACTTACTGACATTGAGATAGAGACCAGAGGCATAAGAAAATTTGTTAATAACATTAATTGCAATTGGAATTTGATCACTATTTTTAAAAAAAAGGGTTGTATCATCGGCTAACTGGCTTATAATAATATCTCTATTTGCAATTGAAATACCTGTAAGAATACTTTTTCTAACATGCATAGATAATAACTGAGTTACAAGCAGGAAAAGATATGGAGAAATAGGACAACCCTGTCTAATACCTCTTTTTAAATCAAATCTAGATGTAGTTCCATGTTTGAGTTTGATTGAGCAATTAGCATTATTATACAGGGTTTCAACAGCTGCACAAAAAAAACTCACCAAACCCGAAAATCCTTAAAGAAGAGAATAAAAAAAGATGCTCCACAGTGTCAAATGCTTTGCGAAAATCTAAGAATAAAATAAAGCTATTTTCATCAATCAAATAAGAATAATCTAATATATCTAAAACCAACCTTACATTATTCGAAATGTGCCTGTTTTTCATAAAACCTGACTGAGTTTCATCTATAATATATTCTAATACATATTTGATTCTTTTTGCAAATATAGAAGCAATTAATTTATAATCATTATTCAAAAGACTAATTGGCAGCCAATTATCAATTATAGTCAATTCTTTTTTATGTTTAGGAATAAGGGTAATTAACCCCTGAGTCATGGTAGATGGGAGCCTGGATTTAGATAAACTTTCAGAAAAAACTGAAAGAAGAAAAGGGGCTAGTTGCTCAGCAAATAACTTATAAAATTCTGAGGTTAGACCATCAGTTCCAGGAGACTTATTATTTTTTAAATTATGAATTGAATTGATTATTTCTTCTAAACTAATAGGTTGGTCACACATAGCCTTATCTAAATTATTTATTTTTTTCCACTGAATTTAAGAAGTAATTTGAGGCTTTAGCATCATATTGTGACGCATATAGATTACAGTAAAAGCTGGAGCAATACTCTGAAATCTCTTTAGGGTCCTTGGATATTTTATCATTAATTTTTAATTGATGAATAGTATTTAACGTTGCATGATTCTTTTCTAATCTAAAGAAGTAGGAGGTATTCTGTTCACCTTCCTCCAGCCATCTTTTCCTAGACCTTATAAAGGCTCCTTCAGCCTTTTTTTTATAGATGTTGTCTAGTTTGCTTTGTAATTCTGCCATATTTGCTTTATCTATATCTGAAAAGTTATTAGACCCTTTGTTTAGAAGTGAGGTAATTCCGAATATTATTATATCTTCCTTTTTCTTTATTAACTTTAGCAAGATGACTACCAACATGTCTTAAATATTTGAAGCCTCAAATTTAAAGAGTTCCCAATTAGTGCAATATAATTTTTCTGTATTAGCCTTTTAAAAAAAATACTTAATGAGACGTGTAATCTCTATTTTTACTGATTCGATTTTCAGTAAAGAATTATTGAGTTTCCAATAAGATGATTTTGCAGGACCATAATAAGTGGATATCTGCATACTGAGAAAAATTGCTTTATGGTCAGTTAGAGGGGTTGGAATTATCTCAGCAGAGATACTTTGTAAGTCAACATTCCTAGACATAAGCCAAAAATCTATTCTTGATTGCCTGGAGAAATCAGCATTACACCAAGTATATGTTTTTTTAGTTGGATATTTTTGTCTCCAGATATCTGTTAAGTCATATTTCTCAATAAAGGTTTTTAATAACAAGTTACATGGAGTGTTCTTTGGTGGCATACGATCTAGCAAATTATCTGGAGCAATGTTAAAGTCTCCTCCAATACAAATGATACCAGATGGATATTTGTTTAGCCATAAGGCAATTTTGTTTTCAATCACCTCAAAAAGAGCTCTGTTTTCATTTGAAGTGTTGTAACCATACACATTAATCAAAAAAAATGAAAATGTTATTAGTGCAAAGAACCAAAAAATAAAATGCCCGCAAGGGTTACAGTAATAATGTAGAACATCACCGGCAAACTTATTTTTTAATGTTAAAACACCTGCCGAACGTTCAGATCCATGAGAAAACCATGCATCTTTTCCCCACTGTGATTTCCAGAAGTTACAGTCATTAACAGTTGAGTGAGACTCTTGGAAGAAACAGAAGTCGGTATTGTATTTTTTCCCAAAAAGAAAAAGAGCTTTACGCTTCACAGAATCTCTCAAACCCCTGGCATTTAGAGAGATAACAGAAATAGAAATAATGAACAAGTCAATGAACAGAGAAAGTTAAAGCAAGTGCAAAAGAGCACAACAAGTAGTAAGTATAAACCTGAGAAACGTAGCTCAGCTGAACATACTGAGAGAAAATCCTTCCGTCAAGACAGGACAACTGGTTGTCGAAAAAAGTAACATATGTTAAGAAAAACACAAGCCGTAATAATACTGACGCATCTTCAGTAGATGTGATGGTAGCTGGTAATCGAGAACTTCGAAAAAAATTTTAAAGTTCGTCGACGATAAACTGGTCCGCTAAAGGGAGTTATGATCGTAAAAGAAAGTCTGAGTCTTCTTATTTTTTATTTATTTTTCAGCAGACGCAGGCAAACGGATCTCAGTACCATTTATGAAGGCGCGTGCACCGACGTAGTAGGCAGCTTTTCCAGCCGCGCGTGCTTCTTCTACCATTGGCCACAACTTCTTCCGTCTTTCTCTGTCCAGTGGAGTAAGGTCTTCCATAAACCGCATCCCATTGTCCTTTAGATAAGCCAAAGACTTCGCTGCCTTCCATATAGCATCCCTGATAATGCGTGAGGTAAACTGTACTATGACAGCACGAGAGACAGACTTGTTGCCAATTTCATTTTGCTTTTTCCCCAATCTGTGAACTGTGTCTATAGCAAAGGAGAGATTGCCCTTCCCTTCAGGATATGTTTGTTCACATATGCGGATGACTTCATCCCTGATGTTCTCCTACTCCTTTTATGGAACCCCTCTCAACCTTAGATTCCAGCGCCTCGAATATCTCTCCATGTCTGCTAAACGAGTTTCACACGTCTCAATTCGCTGCTCGCCGAGTTGCAAACGAGAAGCTAGGTGGTCAACCTTTACTTTCATATCTTTGACTCCAGCAGAGACAAAGTCCACAGTCTTTTTCAAGCCCTCAATTTTCATAGCATTGTTACTCACCAACTTTTCAAGAGAATCAGAGCGCTCGTTGATCAGTGATGAAATGGATGATAGCATATCGACAACATCTTTCAAACTCTCAATTTTTCCTTTCTTAGAAACAGGCTTAGTTGGCGTGTCGGGAAGATGAGTTAAGCAAAGAGTATCCAAAGTATGTCCAAGACTGGGATCCGTAACAGCAGAAAGTGCGTAATCGTGCATTTCAACGGATACATCCATCATATTTTTCGCCCGTTCTTTACGTTTTCCAGCACTCTTTGGCATAATTATTCCACAGTTACATCATTAATAAAACACACAATGGATGTGTTAGGCAACCAGTTGAAAGGAGACGGTTTACATGAGTTATAATAGTTTTTTTTTCAGCAGAGTTACTAATAGTTATCTTAACATGCCGCCATCTTGGATCGACCCCCGGGTCTACAGAGATAACATGTAAAGGCAGAAGAAGGTGTGCAAGATGTGGAGATGATCATGAGTATGGTCATTGTAATCACGAGCAACCAAAGTGTTGTAATTGTGGGGGTAGTCATAGTGTGGCTAACGGTGGATGTGAGGTGATGAAAAGGGAAATGGAAGTACAACGAGCTAAAATTCCAAATAAGATCTCATATGCAGAATCTGTGAAAATGGTTAGTAAGAGTGATGAAAGAAACAGAGAGGAAAGACAAAATACAAAAGTACCAGACCAAGATAAGGAAGAGATAGTAACGGTTGATCTAAAGAAGTTAGTCACTTTCATAGCAGGGGTGATAAATGCAACTATGGAGGTTAAATCTAAAACGGAGAGAATACAAATAATTGTAAAAGCAGCAGTTCATCACCTAGATATCAGGGAGTTGACATGGGAGGAGGTGAGGAATGAGCTAATCAATCAAGCAAGCCAGGAGCAAGTAGGGACTGGATAGTATTAATAATGGTCCTCTTGCTACAATGGAATGCTAGGAGCTTGATGGCCAACGGACAGGAATTTAAAAAGTACATTGATGATCTTCCCAATAAACCAGACATTATTTGTGTACAGGAAACTTGGTTGAGACCAAATTTAGAATTCAGGATAGATGGATATGCCTCTGTAAGGTGTGATAGGGGGGATGGAGTAGGGGGAGGATGTGCTACATTTATTGGAAATGATATTTCATTCAGAGAAGTGAGTGTAGGGGGGAATGAACAAGAATATGTTAGTGTAGTGATATGGACAAATTAGGGAGAGTGTGTAATTATAAATTATTATAATCCATGTAGGAAATTAGAGTTGGGGCAGATAACACAAATAGTAGGGTTGGATGGTAATAAGGTGTTGGTATGTGGTGACTTTAATGCACATAGTACGTTATGGGGAGGAGTAAAAACAGATGTAAATGGTGTGGTTGTAGAAGAATTGTTAGAAGAGAGAAACATGGTGTGTTTAAATGATGGGAGAGGGACTAGAATAGATGTACATACAGGGAACATCTCAGCATTAGATTTAACTTTAGTTTCTAGGAATTTAGCGGGAATATGTGAGTGGGATCTATCTGAACAATCATTGGTAGGTAGTGATCATTTTCCAGTATGGTGTAGTGTTTTATTGGAAATAAATAAGGATCAAAGGGAATTAGTGGGGAAATGGATATTTAGTAGTAAATGGATATTTCCCAAAATGGGAAAGATATAAATATATGTGTGAGATAGAAATGGATAAAATAGATCTTAATGAGGAAATAGAGGAGATTGATAAAAATATTAGAACAACAATACTACAAGTTGCTAAAGAATCGATATCTAAAAGCAAAGGGAAAATGAAAAGAAAGGCAGTTCCCTGGTGGACAGAGGAGTGTGGGAAAATAGTGAAAGAAAGGAATAAAGCACTCAGATTATTAAGAAAAACACATAATTTTCATAATTTGATTGAATATAAAGAAACACAAGCAAAGGTTAGGAAAATTATACGAAAAGCAAAAAAGCAAAGCTGGCAGACTTTCTGTAACAAAATTGGTAGAGCAACACCTGTTGGAGATGTGTGGAACATGAGGAATTCGAAGGGAATGGAAGTATCCAATATTGAAGATGGGGGAGGAAGCAGCAGTGTCTGACCAGGAGAAGGCAGAGATGATAGCGAAGGCATTTACTCTTATTCATAGTTCCGATAACTTAACGGAGGAGGGCAAGAGAGGAAGGACATTGACAAGATTAGCATATGGAGATTTACATGAAAGAAGGGAGGATAGTAACAGTATAATGGATGCACCAATTACAATGGAAGAAATGAGAAGGGCAATAAAAAGATCTGGATTAACATCTCCGGGTAAAGATGATATCTGCTATGTAATGATAGGACATTTAAGTGTTTTAGCATCTACAAAGTTGCTGGGGTTTTATAATAAAGTATGGGATTTAGGGAAATTGCCAGCTGGGTGGAAAGAAGCAGTAATTATTCCTATCAGGAAACCAGGGAAAGATTTATCAAGCCCAATGAATTATAGACCAATAGCACTTACATCACATGTAGGAAAGATAATGGAAAGGATCATTACAGATAGATTATCTTTTTATATGGAAAGTAGAGGAATTTTATCACCTCATCAGAGTGGATTTAGGAGGGGTAGAGGAACGATGGATCCTGTTATGTGTTTGGAAACAGAGATAAGGAAAGCTCAAGTTAATAAAGAATCTGTAATGGCAGTGTTCTTTGATGTAGAAAAAGCCTACGATATGGTTTGGAAGGAGGGAGTAATGATAAAATTAAAAAATGATAGGAATAGGAGGTAGGACATATAATTGGATTAAGGGATTCTTGGATGAGAGAAGTATACAAGTAAGAATTGGGACAGCTGTTTCAAGAAGATACATAGTAGAGAATGGTACTCCTCAGGGCAGTGTTATTAGCCCTATACTCTTTTCCATAATGATTAATGATGTTTTTTCGCAAGTACAGGGGGATATCGGACAGTCACTGTTTGCTGATGATGGAGCCTTATGGAAAAGGGGAAGGAACATTAATCATATTAAAGGTAAAATACAAGAGGCAATTAATGTGGTGGAGAGATGGCCAATTGCATGGGGATTTAAGTTTGCAATTGGGAAAACCAAGACAGGATTTTTCACTAGAAACAGAGGGGTTGAAGCTCAGGTAAAGATGTATTGGCAAGAAATAGATCAAGTAAAAGTTTTTGGGTATGTGGTTTGATGACAAGTTAACATGGAATGAACATATCAGAAGGGTAAATACCAAGTGTAAAAAGATACTAAATGTGATGAGATGCTTAACAGCGTCAGAATGGGGGGCAAGTAGGCCTGCAAGTAAAAATGTGTATATTGCATTGAAAAGATCGGTATTAGATTACGGGTGCATCGCTTATGGATCGGCAGCAAAAACGTCATTAAAGAAGTTGGATGTGGTGCAAGCTCAAGCTTTAAGACTATGCTGTGGGGCTATGAAAACAACTCCTGTGGCTGCTCTTCAGGTTGAGATGGGGGAGATGCCGTTGCACATTAGACGTAAGCAGTTAATGATGCACTACTGGATAAATTTACAGGGGCATTCTGGGGATCGACATCCTACAACTAAGATATTTCTCCCATGTTGGGAGAGTGAAAGAGCTAAACGGGGATGCTTTGCATGGAGATGTGAAGAAATAGCTGGAAACATGACATTAAATCAAGGTGGATATATCCCGACAGTGCCATTATCAGTGACACCACCCTGGTTGTTTCCTCCAGTGTCAGTAGATTTATATTTCCTGGAAAAAATGCAGGGACAAAAAGGATTTGGAAATATAGCAGTACTGGTGGAAGATAGAATACAAAAACTATATCAAACATATGTTCAAATATATACAGATGGATCCAAGGATCCTAATATAGGGAAAGCAGGTTTTGGTTTTAGTATTCCTACATTACATGTTGCTGGTAAGAGAAGGACTTCAGATCACCTATCAGTGTATACAGTTGAGATGTTGGCAATTGTAATAGCATTAGAGAAGGTAGAAGAATTACAAATTAAAAAAGTTATTGTATGTACTGATTCATGCTCTGCATTAATGTCACTGCAGTCATTTACATCTAACAGCAGACAAGATATAGTAAATGAGATCTATGAAATATTGTACAGAATTAAAAATATGAACATTCAGGTAACATTTATGTGGATTCCGGCACACAGAGGGATTAAAGGAAATGAAGATGTGGATACATTAGCAAAACAGGCGCTGATGCAGGAGGAGGTCTTGTACGTTCCACTCAGTAAGTCTGAAGCAAAAGGAATAATTAAACGAAACATCATTAAGGAGTGGCAGAACAGTTGGGATACAGGAAACACAGGGCGACATCTCTATATATTACAGCAAAATGTGGGTACAGGAAGGATAGCCAGAAGAAACAAGAGGAGAACATTTTGACAAGGTTAAGGGTACGACATACTAGGCTTAATAAAACTTTGCACTTAATTAATAAGCACCCTGCAGGAGTGTGTGAACACTGCCAAATAGAGGAGTCAGTCGAGCATGTAATTCTTCACTGTCAAAAATTATATAGAGAGCGGGAAGTATTAAGGGAGGAAGGTAGAAAGTTTGATCAGGAAGAATTAAGTTTAAAAAATGTGTTTGATATTGAAGTAGGGAAGTTTAGAAGAATTTAGGGGCAAGAAATATTTTATTATTTTTATTAGAACTATTATTAGATGTATTTATTTTTTACTCAAGTGAAGGAAAACTCTGGCCCACACTCCAACTTAGTAGGTGGCGGTAATGCACCATAATGCTGGTTGCCACCCGCCATTAAACGAAACAAAGAAGAAGAAGAAGAAGTTTATCTAACTTCCTGCGGAATCGCCAAATACAAACAATAGCATCCAGCTGCAGCCCCGCAGACTCACCTCCGGCTAGACACCACTGGCTGGACACCAGTGGATAGACCGCCTACGTCATTTCCGTTTCGCCGCTAATTTCCGTTTTCACCACTGGATGGACAGCAATTTTATTTCCTATTTTCACCTCTGGATTGAGATATATTTATTTTATATTTTCACCTCTGCATAGACAACATATTTAGTTCTCACCTCTGTATTGACATTTATTTTATATTTTTCCTCTGGATAGACAGTATATTTATTTTATATTTTCACCTCTGGATTGACATTTGTTTATTTTATATTTTCACCTCTGGATAGACAACATATTTAGTTCTCACCTCTGGATGGACAGTATATTTATTTTATATTTTCACCTCTGGATAGGCAGCATATTTAGTTCTCACCTCTGGATAGACAACATATTTAGTTCTCACCTCTGGATGGACAGTATATTTATTTTATATTTTCACCTCTGGATAGGCAGCATATTTAGTTCTCACCTCTGGATAGACAACATATTTAGTTCTCACCTCTGGATGGACAGTATATTTATTTTATATTTTCACCTCTGGATAGGCAGCATATTTAGTTCTCACCTCTGGATAGACAACATATTTAGTTCTCACCTCTGGATGGACAGTATATTTATTTTATATTTTCACCTCTGGATAGGCAGCATATTTAGTTCTCACCTCTGGATAGACAACATATTTAGTTCTCACCTCTGGATGGACAGTATATTTATTTTATATTTTCACCTCTGGATAGGCAGCATATTTAGTTCTCACCTCTGGATGGACAGTATATTTATTTTATATTTTCACCTCTGGATAGGCAGCATATTTAGTTCTCACCTCTGGATAGACAGCATATTTAGTTCTCACCTTTGGATAGACAACATATTTAGTTCTCACCTCTGGATGGACAGTATATTTATTTTATATTTTCACCTCTGGATGGACAGTATATTTATTTTATATTTTCACCTCTGGATAGACATATATTTATTTTATAGTTTCACCCATGGATAGACAGCATATTTATTTTCTGTTTTCACCAGTGGATAGACAGCATTCTTTGCAGGCATAATTGCACACGTATTTTCCGTATTGTCCTTTTACTTTTATGAGTTAAAATATATAATATAAAAACTGTGTGCAAATTGAAATATTATCTTTATCATATCTCTTTACATAAAACAATTCTCAATAATATACTTAATATTATAACATCAATAATTCATGCAAACTGCATTCACAAGAACCACCTTGAAAATATATATTGTTCAGATCATATCACTATTTTTTGTGACTTAAATTCAGCCTAGATCAATGGACTATAACGTTTTGTCAATACAACACATTTGTACATGTTAATGGACCACAGTTTTTTTTGCCTTGCCCATTTGGATATTCAATCCTTTTTTTTTTTTTTTTTTTTTTTGTAAATGTAACCACTTCTGTTTTTAAAATATACGTAGATTCACATGATCAGACAATTTAGCAAACAATCCAGATCAAATAAACACTTCATGGTTTTGCAATATTTATTTGAAATTACACAATCTAATTAGTAAAATTTGTCAAATCTGACCATCAGAATGAATTCAATTCAATTCAATTCAAGTTTATTTGTATAGCGCTTTTTACAAAATAAATCGTTACAAAGCAACTTTACAGACAATTATGTTTCTACAATATTTAGTAGTAGCTAGTAGTTTGTGCACATTTGACAGGATTAAAAAATAATAATAATAATAATAATAATACAAGACGTAGTCAGCTAAACAAAGAACTATCAATATTATTAATTAAGTTATGATATGATTCAGTCACACATTTAGCAATAATTGTTAGTTCTGTTTGTTGATTCAAGGTTAGCATCATCTGAGGTCCTCTGAGGGTCAGCATCATCTCTTCTCAGGTGTTCTGGATCCAGACTGGAGCTTGTGTAAATCCTAGTAACCACGGGATGTAAATCCCGTGGCGAAACATAGAAACAAAATACAGACATCATTAGCATAGCTGCTGATCCAACAAAGTAAAATTAGTTTAACCCAAGCTAATGAATAAAAATGCAACTTTGAACAGATGCAACTACACTCACAATTAAAAAGATACATTATTCGAATGCTTGGCGAAAGAGATGTGTTTTTAATCTAGATTTAAACAGAGAGAGTGTGTCTGAACCCCGAACATTATCAGGAAGGCTATTCCAGAGTTTGGGAGCCAAATGTGAGAAGGCTCTACCTCCTTTAGTGGACTTTGCTATCCTAGGAACTACCAAAAGTCCAGCGTTTTGTGACCTTAGGGTGCGTGATGGGTTGTAACGTGGTATAAGGCTAGTTAGGTACGCTGGAGCTAAACCATTTAGGGCCTTATAGGTAAGTAATGATAATTTGTAACTGATACGGAACTTAATAGGTAGCCAGTGCAGAGACTGTAAAATTGGGGTAATATGATCATATTTTCTTGACCTCATAAGGACTCTAGCTGCTGCATTTTGAATGAAGATGAAGAATGAAGATGCCACAGTAAGGTTGTGGGGGAAGTCCCTATTTCAAGAGAAAAATAAAACATGAACAGTTCCAAATAAACTATTGCACACTGTGCACACCACACCTCATTCCTGCCCCCTAAAACTAGCAGTCTGGGCAATGCTCACGAAATTCAGGGTCTGTATAAAACCTTCAAAGGTCTCCACGTCTTCCGTTTCCACAGTACCCCACTGTGTTTGAATTGCACAGCGGGCAGTGTTAACGGCTGCAGCACTATGTGCATTTCTGTATTGGTGGTAGCTCCGTCCCTTTACGCACACTAATGTGATTTGCCTTAAAGAAGAGGGTAGTATTAATAGATTGTTTACGTAATAAGTATAGTGACACATATGAAATACCGGTAGTACCTTATAATTCATAAGAGTTTACAAAAATCCAATTAATAACTTTAAAAAAAAAGAAAAGGAATTGAACAATGTAGGTGAAAAGTTGTGTGTGGTAGATGGACTGTAAAAAATTGTGTGGTAAAAAAAAAAAAAAAAAAAAACTTATATAAATGTTAACATTCTCCTATACAAAATATGTAAAATGGTTAATGGACTGCATTTAGGCTATATAGCACTTTCAACAGACCCATGGCCACCAAAGCACTTTAAACATCATCATAAACATATTAAACATCAGGCATTTACACCTGCATAGGGAAAAGTACTACTTCAACTAAAAAACAAAAAAACATAGTTAGCTAACAAACTCTCGTGTGCATAGACAACCTAGCATTTTAGACTATTCTCTACCAAGACTGTTCCATGAGATCTCGTTAACTGGGTACAATCTTCACACATCCAAGTGAATAAAAAACATGCTTACAATATTAAATCATACCACTCAAAGAACGATTTAATTGGAAAATCTATTGTAGCAACCTAACGTTAGCTCTAGAATTGAGCCACACCAGAGTTCACTTATACCTTTAAAGGGGGGGTGAAATGCTATTTCATGCATACTGAGTTTTTTACACTGTTAAAGAGTTGGATTCCCATGCTAAACATGGACAAAGTTTCAAAAATTAAGTTGTATGTTTGAAGGAGTATTTCTGTTCCAAAAATACTACTTCCGGTTTGTCACAAGTTTCGGAAAGTTTTTTTCGAGTATGGCTCTGTGTGACGTTAGATGGAGCGGAATTTCCTTATATGGGTCATGAGGGCACGTCTGCCGGAAGAGCGCGCGCTCTTTACTAGAGAAGAAGAAGAGCGCGCGCTCCCGTATAGCACAGCACTGAGAGCACAAAACACTACGTACCGCACGTTTAATAATAATAATAATTCCTTACATTTATGTTTAAATATCAAAACGAGACAGGTGTTTTTATATCGCTGTATTTCTGAAGGAAGACTTGCATGTTATATGCCTGATAGCAGCGTGTGAGCGTACCAGCTCTGCTTCCTTTACAGCTGTTACTGGGGAAACCTCAATTTCTGGCGCTTTATGTCTATGCTTTAAAACATCTCCTGTTGGCAAATAATGAATTTGCATTTTCATTAAGTCCGCCTGATCCACGCAGCAAACATTTTGTTTGTTATCAAAAAATATCTACTCTAGAGGGACTTTGCTGTTGTTATTGATTATATTTGGAAGTCTACCGGAAGTTAAGTTATGTCCACAAAAGCGCTCATGCGCAGTAACGTTTGTTTATGTTGTTGCCGTTGAAACCGTCTATATCTCTCCGTTCGAAAAGACGTGATTGTCAAAATACTAAATTAGAATGAGTGAGGAATGATAGGGAGCGACATGGCGCGTGTTCCAATGAACAACAACTCCCATGAGCCTTACGCTCTTTCACGACGTCATCAAAGTACGTCTTATGTTATTATTTTGATTGAGTGACCCCTGGTGGCCAAAAATTACATACTACACGTTTAAGGGAGGACGCTGATATGAATGAGTGTTTTAGATCGTATGAAATCACGGATCTGGAGAAACTTAAAAAAGTATGACTAGGGGATTTTGTGTCTTTCCCTTAAAATTTCAAAGCACATCATTGTATTCTCTGTATAAAGGTCTGCTATTTTCTGAATGCCTTTCTGCCACCACAACTTAAAACCTGTGTCTGATTTGCCTACAGCAAAAATTGCATGTAGGCAAGATGTCATTACCAGCTCAACTTGTGATTCATGCCATACTGAAATAGTGATTTAAGCAAATCGGTTAGTTTTATTGAGTCTACTTACAGAGTCAGAGTATAAATATGTATCAAGGCCACTGATAGATCAGTGGTCAAGACTCAATTTTCCTGTGCCTTTTATTTCAATCTGAACCCGTGTAGTATGAGATGGACTGGCAAACCAGAAACATGCGGCTCTCAGCTGGGCTGCCTTAAGATACTATAAAGGATTAGGGAGTTGTAGCCCCCCTCTTTCGAATGGAAGGTAGCCTACATAAGTGATAAGCGAAGCCTTGAGCGTTTCTTGTTTCAGATGATTTTAACAAATGTCTTCTTTATATTTGAAAAAAAGGAAGGAGGAGGAGTTAGGGGGATTGATTGAAACAGATATAGAAATGTAGGGAAGATTAATTTAATGATGTTCACCCTTCCGATAGTGTTGAGAGGGATATACACCCATCTATTTAAACTTTAATTTACTTGAGCTCTCAGGGGCGTGTAGTTGGAAGAAATCAGATCCTCCACCCGTGGAGTAACTTTTATTCCGAAATAACTAAATCCATCTATCTAAAATGTCTAAAATTGTAGAAAAAGTTGGGTCTGCTCAATTGTGCTTAAAAGAAGCAGTAATTATTCCTATCAGGAAACCAGGGAAAGATTTATCAAGCCCAATGAATTATAGACCAATAGCACTTACATCACATGTAGGAAAGATAATGGAAAGGATCATTACAGATAGATTATCTTTTTATATTGAAAGTAGAGGAATTTTATCACCTCATCAGAGTGGATTTAGGAGGGGTAGAGGAACGATGGATCCTGTTATGTGTTTGGAAACAGAGATAAGGAAAGCTCAAGTTAATAAAGAATCTGTAATGGCAGTGTTCTTTGATGTAGAAAAAGCCTACGATATGGTTTGGAAGGAGGGAGTAATGATAAAATTAAAAAATGATAGGAATAGGAGGTAGGACATATAATTGGATTAAGGGATTCTTGGATGAGAGAAGTATACAAGTAAGAATTGGGACAGCTGTTTCAAGAAGATACATAGTAGAGAATGGTACTCCTCAGGGCAGTGTTATTAGCCCTATACTCTTTTCCATAATGATTAATGATGTTTTTTCGCAAGTACAGGGGGATATCGGACAGTCACTGTTTGCTGATGATGGAGCCTTATGGAAAAGGGGAAGGAACATTAATCATATTAAAGGTAAAATACAAGAGGCAATTAATGTGGTGGAGAGATGGCCAATTGCATGGGGATTTAAGTTTGCAATTGGGAAAACCAAGACAGGATTTTTCACTAGAAACAGAGGGGTTGAAGCTCAGGTAAAGATGTATTGGCAAGAAATAGATCAAGTAAAAGTTTTTGGGTATGTGGTTTGATGACAAGTTAACATGGAATGAACATATCAGAAGGGTAAATACCAAGTGTAAAAAGATACTAAATGTGATGAGATGCTTAACAGCGTCAGAATGGGGGGCAAGTAGGCCTGCAAGTAAAAATGTGTATATTGCATTGAAAAGATCGGTATTAGATTACGGGTGCATCGCTTATGGATCGGCAGCAAAAACGTCATTAAAGAAGTTGGATGTGGTGCAAGCTCAAGCTTTAAGACTATGCTGTGGGGCTATGAAAACAACTCCTGTGGCTGCTCTTCAGGTTGAGATGGGGGAGATGCCGTTGCACATTAGACGTAAGCAGTTAATGATGCACTACTGGATAAATTTACAGGGGCATTCTGGGGATCGACATCCTACAACTAAGATATTTCTCCCATGTTGGGAGAGTGAAAGAGCTAAACGGGGATGCTTTGCATGGAGATGTGAAGAAATAGCTGGAAACATGACATTAAATCAAGGTGGATATATCCCGACAGTGCCATTATCAGTGACACCACCCTGGTTGTTTCCTCCAGTGTCAGTAGATTTATATTTCCTGGAAAAAATGCAGGGACAAAAAGGATTTGGAAATATAGCAGTACTGGTGGAAGATAGAATACAAAAACTATATCAAACATATGTTCAAATATATACAGATGGATCCAAGGATCCTAATATAGGGAAAGCAGGTTTTGGTTTTAGTATTCCTACATTACATGTTGCTGGTAAGAGAAGGACTTCAGATCACCTATCAGTGTATACAGTTGAGATGTTGGCAATTGTAATAGCATTAGAGAAGGTAGAAGAATTACAAATTAAAAAAGTTATTGTATGTACTGATTCATGCTCTGCATTAATGTCACTGCAGTCATTTACATCTAACAGCAGACAAGATATAGTAAATGAGATCTATGAAATATTGTACAGAATTAAACATATGAACATTCAGGTAACATTTATGTGGATTCCGGCACACAGAGGGATTAAAGGAAATGAAGATGTGGATACATTAGCAAAACAGGCGCTGATGCAGGAGGAGGTCTTGTACGTTCCACTCAGTAAGTCTGAAGCAAAAGGAATAATTAAACGAAACATCATTAAGGAGTGGCAGAACAGTTGGGATACAGGAAACACAGGGCGACATCTCTATATATTACAGCAAAATGTGGGTACAGGAAGGATAGCCAGAAGAAACAAGAGGAGAACATTTTGACAAGGTTAAGGGTACGACATACTAGGCTTAATAAAACTTTGCACTTAATTAATAAGCACCCTGCAGGAGTGTGTGAACACTGCCAAATAGAGGAGTCAGTCGAGCATGTAATTCTTCACTGTCAAAAATTATATCGAGAGCGGGAAGTATTAAGGGAGGAAGGTAGAAAGTTTGATCAGGAAGAATTAAGTTTAAAAAATGTGTTTGATATTGAAGTAGGGAAGTTTAGAAGAATTTAGGGGCAAGAAATATTTTATTATTTTTATTAGTACTATTATTAGATGTATTTATTTTTTACTCAAGTGAAGGAAAACTCTGGCCCACACTCCAACTTAGTAGGTGGCGGTAATGCACCATAATGCTGGTTGCCACCCGCCATTAAACGAAACAAAGAAGAAGAAGAAGAAGTTTATCTAACTTCCTGCGGAATCGCCAAATACAAACAATAGCATCCAGCTGCAGCCCCGCAGACTCACCTCCGGCTAGACACCACTGGCTGGACACCAGTGGATAGACCGCCTACGTCATTTCCGTTTCGCCGCTAATTTCCGTTTTCACCACTGGATGGACAGCAATTTTATTTCCTATTTTCACCTCTGGATTGAGATATATTTATTTTATATTTTCACCTCTGCATAGACAACATATTTAGTTCTCACCTCTGTATTGACATTTATTTTATATTTTTTCCTCTGGATAGACAGTATATTTATTTTATATTTTCACCTCTGGATTGACATTTGTTTATTTTATATTTTCACCTCTGGATAGACAACATATTTAGTTCTCACCTCTGGATGGACAGTATATTTATTTTATATTTTCACCTCTGGATAGGCAGCATATTTAGTTCTCACCTCTGGATAGACAACATATTTAGTTCTCACCTCTGGATGGACAGTATATTTATTTTATATTTTCACCTCTGGATAGGCAGCATATTTAGTTCTCACCTCTGGATAGACAACATATTTAGTTCTCACCTCTGGATGGACAGTATATTTATTTTATATTTTCACCTCTGGATAGGCAGCATATTTAGTTCTCACCTCTGGATAGACAACATATTTAGTTCTCACCTCTGGATGGACAGTATATTTATTTTATATTTTCACCTCTGGATAGGCAGCATATTTAGTTCTCACCTCTGGATAGACAGCATATTTAGTTCTCACCTTTGGATAGACAACATATTTAGTTCTCACCTCTGGATGGACAGTATATTTATTTTATATTTTCACCTCTGGATGGACAGTATATTTATTTTATATTTTCACCTCTGGATAGACATATATTTATTTTATAGTTTCACCCATGGATAGACAGCATATTTATTTTCTGTTTTCACCAGTGGATAGACAGCATTCTTTGCAGGCATAATTGCACACGTATTTTCCGTATTGTCCTTTTACTTTTATGAGTTAAAATATATAATATAAAAACTGTGTGCAAATTGAAATATTATCTTTATCATATCTCTTTACATAAAACAATTCTCAATAATATACTTAATATTATAACATCAATAATTCATGCAAACTGCATTCACAAGAACCACCTTGAAAATATATATTGTTCAGATCATATCACTATTTTTTGTGACTTAAATTCAGCCTAGATCAATGGACTATAACGTTTTGTCAATACAACACATTTGTACATGTTAATGGACCACAGTTTTTTTTTGCCTTGCCCATTTGGATATTCAATCCTTTTTTTTTTTTTTTTTTTTTTTTGTAAATGTAACCACTTCTGTTTTTAAAATATACGTAGATTCACATGATCAGACAATTTAGCAAACAATCCAGATCAAATAAACACTTCATGGTTTTGCAATATTTATTTGAAATTACACAATCTAATTAGTAAAATTTGTCAAATCTGACCATCAGAATGAATTCAATTCAATTCAATTCAAGTTTATTTGTATAGCGCTTTTTACAAAATAAATCGTTACAAAGCAACTTTACAGACAATTATGTTTCTACAATATTTAGTAGTAGCTAGTAGTTTGTGCACATTTGACAGGATTAAAAAATAATAATAATAATAATAATAATACAAGACGTAGTCAGCTAAACAAAGAACTATCAATATTATTAATTAAGTTATGATATGATTCAGTCACACATTTAGCAATAATTGTTAGTTCTGTTTGTTGATTCAAGGTTAGCATCATCTGAGGTCCTCTGAGGGTCAGCATCATCTCTTCTCAGGTGTTCTGGATCCAGACTGGAGCTTGTGTAAATCCTAGTAACCACGGGATGTAAATCCCGTGGCGAAACATAGAAACAAAATACAGACATCATTAGCATAGCTGCTGATCCAACAAAGTAAAATTAGTTTAACCCAAGCTAATGAATAAAAATGCAACTTTGAACAGATGCAACTACACTCACAATTAAAAAGATACATTATTCGAATGCTTGGCGAAAGAGATGTGTTTTTAATCTAGATTTAAACAGAGAGAGTGTGTCTGAACCCCGAACATTATCAGGAAGGCTATTCCAGAGTTTGGGAGCCAAATGTGAGAAGGCTCTACCTCCTTTAGTGGACTTTGCTATCCTAGGAACTACCAAAAGTCCAGCGTTTTGTGACCTTAGGGTGCGTGATGGGTTGTAACGTGGTATAAGGCTAGTTAGGTACGCTGGAGCTAAACCATTTAGGGCCTTATAGGTAAGTAATGATAATTTGTAACTGATACGGAACTTAATAGGTAGCCAGTGCAGAGACTGTAAAATTGGGGTAATATGATCATATTTTCTTGACCTCATAAGGACTCTAGCTGCTGCATTTTGAATGAAGATGAAGAATGAAGATGCCACAGTAAGGTTGTGGGGGAAGTCCCTATTTCAAGAGAAAAATAAAACATGAACAGTTCCAAATAAACTATTGCACACTGTGCACACCACACCTCATTCCTGCCCCCTAAAACTAGCAGTCTGGGCAATGCTCACGAAATTCAGGGTCTGTATAAAACCTTCAAAGGTCTCCACGTCTTCCGTTTCCACAGTACCCCACTGTGTTTGAATTGCACAGCGGGCAGTGTTAACGGCTGCAGCACTATGTGCATTTCTGTATTGGTGGTAGCTCCGTCCCTTTACGCACACTAATGTGATTTGCCTTAAAGAAGAGGGTAGTATTAATAGATTGTTTACGTAATAAGTATAGTGACACATATGAAATACCGGTAGTACCTTATAATTCATAAGAGTTTACAAAAATCCAATTAATAACTTTAAAAAAAAAGAAAAGGAATTGAACAATGTAGGTGAAAAGTTGTGTGTGGTAGATGGACTGTAAAAAATTGTGTGGTAACAAAAAAAAAAAAAAAAAACTTATATAAATGTTAACATTCTCCTATACAAAATATGTAAAATGGTTAATGGACTGCATTTAGGCTATATAGCACTTTCAACAGACCCATGGCCACCAAAGCACTTTAAACATCATCATAAACATATTAAACATCAGGCATTTACACCTGCATAGGGAAAAGTACTACTTCAACTAAAAAACAAAAAAACATAGTTAGCTAACAAACTCTCGTGTGCATAGACAACCTAGCATTTTAGACTATTCTCTACCAAGACTGTTCCATGAGATCTCGTTAACTGGGTACAATCTTCACACATCCAAGTGAATAAAAAACATGCTTACAATATTAAATCATACCACTCAAAGAACGATTTAATTGGAAAATCTATTGTAGCAACCTAACGTTAGCTCTAGAATTGAGCCACACCAGAGTTCACTTATACCTTTAAAGGGGGGGTGAAATGCTATTTCATGCATACTGAGTTTTTTACACTGTTAAAGAGTTGGATTCCCATGCTAAACATGGACAAAGTTTCAAAAATTAAGTTGTATGTTTGAAGGAGTATTTCTGTTCCAAAAATACTACTTCCGGTTTGTCACAAGTTTCGGAAAGTTTTTTTCGAGTATGGCTCTGTGTGACGTTAGATGGAGCGGAATTTCCTTATATGGGTCATGAGGGCACGTCTGCCGGAAGAGCGCGCGCTCTTTACTAGAGAAGAAGAAGAGCGCGCGCTCCCGTATAGCACAGCACTGAGAGCACAAAACACTACGTACCGCACGTTTAATAATAATAATAATTCCTTACATTTATGTTTAAATATCAAAACGAGACAGGTGTTTTTATATCGCTGTATTTCTGAAGGAAGACTTGCATGTTATATGCCTGATAGCAGCGTGTGAGCGTACCAGCTCTGCTTCCTTTACAGCTGTTACTGGGGAAACCTCAATTTCTGGCGCTTTATGTCTATGCTTTAAAACATCTCCTGTTGGCAAATAATGAATTTGCATTTTCATTAAGTCCGCCTGATCCACGCAGCAAACATTTTGTTTGTTATCAAAAAATATCTACTCTAGAGGGACTTTGCTGTTGTTATTGATTATATTTGGAAGTCTACCGGAAGTTAAGTTATGTCCACAAAAGCGCTCATGCGCAGTAACGTTTGTTTATGTTGTTGCCGTTGAAACCGTCTATATCTCTCCGTTCGAAAAGACGTGATTGTCAAAATACTAAATTAGAATGAGTGAGGAATGATAGGGAGCGACATGGCGCGTGTTCCAATGAACAACAACTCCCATGAGCCTTACGCTCTTTCACGACGTCATCAAAGTACGTCTTATGTTATTATTTTGATTGAGTGACCCCTGGTGGCCAAAAATTACATACTACACGTTTAAGGGAGGACGCTGATATGAATGAGTGTTTTAGATCGTATGAAATCACGGATCTGGAGAAACTTAAAAAAGTATGACTAGGGGATTTTGTGTCTTTCCCTTAAAATTTCAAAGCACATCATTGTATTCTCTGTATAAAGGTCTGCTATTTTCTGAATGCCTTTCTGCCACCACAACTTAAAACCTGTGTCTGATTTGCCTACAGCAAAAATTGCATGTAGGCAAGATGTCATTACCAGCTCAACTTGTGATTCATGCCATACTGAAATAGTGATTTAAGCAAATCGGTTAGTTTTATTGAGTCTACTTACAGAGTCAGAGTATAAATATGTATCAAGGCCACTGATAGATCAGTGGTCAAGACTCAATTTTCCTGTGCCTTTTATTTCAATCTGAACCCGTGTAGTATGAGATGGACTGGCAAACCAGAAACATGCGGCTCTCAGCTGGGCTGCCTTAAGATACTATAAAGGATTAGGGAGTTGTAGCCCCCCTCTTTCGAATGGAAGGTAGCCTACATAAGTGATAAGCGAAGCCTTGAGCGTTTCTTGTTTCAGATGATTTTAACAAATGTCTTCTTTATATTTGAAAAAAAGGAAGGAGGAGGAGTTAGGGGGATTGATTGAAACAGATATAGAAATGTAGGGAAGATTAATTTAATGATGTTCACCCTTCCGATAGTGTTGAGAGGGATATACACCCATCTATTTAAACTTTAATTTACTTGAGCTCTCAGGGGCGTGTAGTTGGAAGAAATCAGATCCTCCACCCGTGGAGTAACTTTTATTCCGAAATAACTAAATCCATCTATCTAAAATGTCTAAAATTGTAGAAAAAGTTGGGTCTGCTCAATTGTGCTCCTTGCTGCTGCTTCTGCTGCTGCAAAAAAAAAAAAGATCTGTATGAAGATTTTCAGTCAGGTTTCAGGCCCCACCATAGCACAAAAAATGCCCTTGTTAAAATTACAAATGACCTGCTTCTTGCGTCAGATCAAGGCTGCATCTCATTGCTAGTTTTATAGATCTTACTGCTGTGTTCAACACCATAGATCATATCATACTCATAGATCGATTACAAAAATAAACAGGTATTCAAGGGCAGGCTCTAAGATGATTTAGATCCTACCTGTCTGATCGCTACCATTTTGTTTATTTAAATGGTGAGTCATCTCATTTATCACCAGTAAAATATGGAGTGCCACAAGGATCCGTCCTAGGTCCCCTTCTATTTTCAGTATACATGTTGCCCCTTGGTAATATTATTAGAAAATATGGGATTAGTTTCCACTCTTATGCTGATGATACTCAGCTATATATCTCAACGAGACCAGATGAAACTTCTAAATTATCCGAGCTAATAGAGTATGTTAAAATGTAAAATATTGGATGACCAATAATTTTCTCTTATTAAATTCAGATAAGAAAGAGATATTACTTATTGGACCAAAAAACAGTACATAGAATCTTGTAGACTACAGTTTGCAACTAGACGGATGTACTGTTACTTCCTCTACAGTCAAAAATCTGGGTGTTATATTAAACAGCAACTTGTCTTTTGAAAACCATATTTCCCATGTTACAAAAGCTGCATTCTTCCATCTTAGAAACATCGACAAGCTAAGAAATATTTCTGATGCAGAAAAGCTAGTTCATGCATTCATGACCTCTAGACTGGACTATTGTAATGCACTTCTAGGTGGTTGTCCTGCTTCGTCAATAAACAAGCTACAGGTAGTCCAAAATGCAGCTGTTGCAGAGTACTTATCAGATCAAGAAAATATGATTACCCCAATTGTACAGTCTCTGCACTGGCTACCTATTCTGTAAGTTCTGTATCAGTTACAAATTATTATTACTAACCTATAAGGACCTAAATGGTTTAGCTCCTGCGTACCTAACGAGCCTTATACTGCGCTGCAATCCAACATACTCCCTAAGGTCACAAAACTTGGATAGCAAAGTACTCTAAAGGAGGTAAAGCTTTTTCTAATTTGGCTTGCAAACTGTGGAATAGCCTTCCTGAAAATGTTCGGGGCTTAGACACACTCTCTCTGTTTAAATCTAGATTAAAAACACATCTCTTTCACCAAGCATTCAAATAACGCATCAAATAATTTATGACTGGAGTTGTATGTGATCAAATGTGCATTATTGTTCTTTAGCTACACTGGGGCACCAGGACCCACACAGATCACAGGGTGAGCCTCTGCTGGCCTCAATAACACCAGCAGCAACCTACACAGTAAAAAAAAAAAAAAAAAAAAAGCTTTCTCAATCAAATTTTCAGCTTGTTTTTGTTGGAGATTTTCGAGTTTTGTCAACTTTTTGTTACATAATCTGAAAACAATAAATTGAGAAAAACGTAAAATCCGCTTTTTTAAAGTTTTCCCAAGAGGTCTTCCAGGTACTGACCAGGTTCAACCCTTCTTAACTTCAGTGGGTGACCAGAACTTCAGGGCCACCTTATTTCTGAGGCTGTCCAGTTACCCACATTTGCGGTCTCAACCACTTGAGAGCATGTGCACACAACAGGAAGTGTGCAAGACTGTCCCAGGCCTTTTAAACACAAGAGAACAGTGCATTTAATATATATATATATATATCCACATATTTGAATACCTTTCTGGAGTACATGTATTTTGTACAACATTTACAACTGTTTTTTTTATCACTTAATTAGAAGAACCACATTAAATTGTCATTAAATTGTGTATCTGTTCTTGGGACTAGTGAACAGATATTTAGAAGTTTATTTTAAAATACAAAGTACTGAAAATCAAAATAGAACTCTGATTTCACACAAGTGTGTCCCATCGGGTATTGGAAAGATCTACACACACTTGTGATCTTCATGCCCACCTAGGCCAAACACAAGAAGACAAGAGCAAGTGTGGGAATTTGGACAAACCCTCAGTGTTTGTTTTACTCCTATCCTGCACCTGCCTAACCTGATTTTACCAAGTGAGACATGTTCCTGGGACAACATCGTTGTTGACCCTGGAACAACATTGTGATTAACCAATCAGATTTGAAGAACCAGTTTATAGATTTTGTGAAGTTTATGCTTAAAATCAGTGTTTGGTGCCTGTACATCAGTGTCATTCATCTATCATTTCCTCTGATTTTAGGGATTACTCATGGTTAAGGTTAGGTTTAGGTGTAGGGATATGGTTAAGAATATATTTTTGGAGTAAAATGTTGTTCCAGGGTCAACAAAATATGTTGACCTAGGAACACATCGGACTAGTCAAAATCAGGACGTGCCCTGCACCTGGTTAACAGTCAATCCACACTAAAACACACAGTGCAGGCTTCAGCACTTCCTCTTTTCAAGTGTAACTCATTCGCACCAATATCTACTAAGAAAAGTATGAATGGCATTCTTGTTCTGCAACAGGAGAGGACAGAACATGAAAGTTCATTGCTTATCTATGCAAATTTTCTATTTTACATACATGTTCTGATTATTTGTGCAAAATAAGTGATGCGTGTTTACAGAATGTGTGATTATAAATATATAGGTTTCATTATGTTGTTGTAAGTTTATTACGTTTTTAATCTGTGGTAGTATTTTGTGACTGTTTCAACTGGAATAATCTGGTGTGCTTATATTAAAGTTAGTTTAGTTTTCAGACTGACAACGTTTGGCATGGTAGTTTTTGATTCATGTTTGTCCGATTTGTGTTTTCATATTTGTTAATTTTACATATTTATTCTAGCATTTATTTCACCTAAAGATAGGAATACTCTGATTTAATCAAACACATTAATACAACTGTCAGTTTAACAATATGAAAACCTGTAAACCGAGTTTTTGACTCATCTTTTGGTAAGGTAAATTAACCACATCATGAATTACTAAAACAGACATACAGTATAATGAGGTTGTAGACATTTTTTGAGATCATTATACAGCTGGCTGTATTTTTATACAACACCACAAGCTCTTGTCTTACAGTGTCTCTTGCACAGTAGTAAACAGCAGTGTCTTCAGTTTTCAGACTGCTCATCTGAAGGTACAGCTGATTCTTGTTGTCATCTCTTGAGATGGTAAATCGTCCCTTAACCTTGTCAGAGTAATAGATATAGCTATTGCCATCAGATAATGTTGCTACCCACTCTGGTCCTTTCCCAGCAGCCTGTCTGACCCAAGCCATCCAGGAGCCACCAAAGTTGAAACCAGAAGCAGTACAGGTCAGTTTATGAGACTCTCCTGGTTTAATGACTACAGCTTCAGATTCCACCAGTGTCTGGCTCCTGCAATCTGAAAATTGAGAAAACAGCAGAATTTAGAATCATTATCGTATATTAGCGTTCAAATTATAGTCTGCATTGGCAAATTGCAGTTTTTTTTTTTGCAGTACCATGTAATGAAGAGATCATTAGCACAACAAAGAAAATCGTCCTCTGCTTCATCATTAACCTGTTGTCACAAGAAGTTGTGAAATAATTGCTGCAGACCAGGAAGAGTGGAGGTATATGTGTGTTTCTGAACAGATTGTGATGAGAAACACTTTGCATACTTGGGATGCCATCTAGTGGCTGAAATATAAAGAGAGAGGTGAACCACCTGAACTCTCTAAATCTCAGAGCTCTCACTGACTCTAGCAGTCACATCAATGCTTCAGTTGCCAGTCTAAAACTGAACACTGTTGTTACTGTAAGCTACTATAGTCAGGTTGATAAATTCATAGATTTTTTTTATTTTTTATTTCTGGAATAAAACCAACCTATTTAGATGTTAGCACACTTTAATCTGCCTGGCAAAACTTTTTATTGTGTACTTTTTTTTTCTGCTTTTTTTCACACTCTGTTTATGTTTATCAGTGTTCAAGAGATCATACATTTCTACAGTAGTTTGATTATTTGTTATATTACGAAAATATAATGCTCCATATTTCTGCTTAGCCCTCTCCTCCATTAAATCATCAGTAAGTGCATTACATTCTGATAGTCTTTATTTAAATTACAGGAGTCAACATTTGAAGTGGATCAAAAAAGTTAATCAAAGTACAAGAACAGGTAATGTTCAAAATTCATGTATAACTTTGATGAAAGGTTCTGATCCACTTCAAATGTTGATTACCATAGTTGTCATGTTTTTAAAACATGTTAAAACATAATTTAGCTTATAGTAATATTTAATTTGTATGGGAAAGTGGCCAGTAAAGCTGACAGAGAATCAATAAAGAGAGCAACTCTTTAATTCCCCAGATGTATGAATGTTCAAGTCACGTCTGACTGACTTCACAAACATCAGGCATGCAGGTTTTTGATGAACACTGCAGTCTTTTGCTTAACTGTGACTGTCGTGCACAATAGTAAACGGCTGTGTCTTCAGTTTTCAGGCTTTTTATCTCCAAGTACACCATGTTTTTGCTGGTGTCTTTTGTGATGGAGAATTGGCCTTGTAGAGACTGAGCAAAAATAGTGCCAGTGCCACTGTCAATACGCCCAATCCACTCCAGACCTTTCCCTGGTTTCTGACGGATCCAGTGCAACCAGCTAAGGGAGAATCCAGAAACCACACAAGACAGTGTGACTGATTCCCCGGGTTTCTTTACCTCAGAGCCAGAGGAGGTCAGTGACTGACCGTGTGCATCTGGAACAGAGACAGAATGTTTGTGTAATTACAATTCTGGGTGAAATGTTCACATTCAAAACCTTTTTATAATATCATTTTAATGGTAAAAATATTTCAACTTACATGAAACAAGTACGAGCAGAAAAAAATAAATCAGATTCATCTTCAAAGCAATAAAATTCCATGCAAAAATTATGCTACTGGTGTTTGATGAAGCTTTTAAAAATCCATGTGTAATCCAGGGAGAACTGACTGTACTATATATTTTAGATATGATTTGAATAAGGGAGGGTCTTTAAAATTAATCTGCTGCCTGCCCTCACATACATATATTTCATGTAAATGAATACATTATTTCCAACATACTGTAACTGTTGTTTTTACGATACTATTTTATTGGTGCTGAAGACATTTTAAGCTATATATTCTGTACCACATGCATCATGCATCATTCATGGATGAGCTCAACTGTAAACACTGAAAAAACAAAAAAATCATATCTGAAGACTATTTAATATTTCTGTTCAATAAAACCATTCAAGTCTAAATTACATAATCAGTTCAATAAAACATACAAAATCAGGCCGAATCTATACAGTATATAGGCCCATAGGCAAAATTATACCCTTTTGAGCATGATGTCCACTGTAGTGGACAGATATAGTTTTTGCCAAAGAAAAAAAAGTGTACAAGAAAAATATTTTTAAAAACTGAATCATGGACAGTGATTTTAAACTTGAAAAGCAGATCAATTCTGTGGTTAAAGTCATTTTTATTTCAGTTAAGGCCCTTGTCTAAATTGAAACATTTTTTGTCATTTAAAGACTTTGAAAGAGTCATACATGTTTTTATCTCCTCTCGATTGGATTATTGTAATGCCATCTATGCTGGTGTCAGCCAGGCATCTCTTTCACGCCTGCAGTTGGTGCAGAATGCTGCAGCTAGACTACTAAACTACTTAAACTTTTCTCCCATATTGGCTTCCCTTCATTGGCTTCCAGTATGGTTTAGGATTGATTTTAAAATGTTAGTGTTTGCCTACAAATCCCTAAATGGTCTAGCCCCGACCTACCTTTCTGACCTTATACAACAACGTGTTCAATCTATGTCTCTTAGGTTGGCAGATTGTATGCTCTTGGCTGTTCCTAGTGTAGGGTTGAACCATAGGGGAGATCGGGCCTTCTCAGTTACGGCACCTAAACTGTGGAATAATTTACCATCTTCTGTGAGGGTGACCCCAACACTATCTGCTTTTAAATCTAGTCTTAAAACACATTTATTTTCCTTGGCTTTTAGTTCAGTTTGAGAGCTGTGTGATTTGTCTTTTTGATGTCATTTTATTTTTGTTGTTGTTGATTTATGATGCGGGATGTACAGAACTTTGGGCAACTTCTGTTGTTTTAAATGTGCTCTAGAAATAAACTTGACTTGAATGAATCTATTTCTGACATCCTATTTAACTGAAAACATTTTTTGCACCTGTAAAAGTACTTAACACTTCTCCTCAATGTACATGGTGCATCCCCTTTTCCCAACGCCATTTTGAATATATTATGCTATATCTCAAAACAAAACAAAAAATATATAAAAAGAAAACAATTAAATGGAATTGTAGGCAACACTTTCGGGGGTCTCAAGTTGGTGTTTGGGAAATGATGCTACATCTTAAATGGTTCAAAATGGCTTCCAAATATCTGTCCACTGTAGTGACCATGATGAATCAGAAGGATAAATTGCCATTTTTTCAATATAAAATTAAACAACTGACATTAATACTTGTGACACTGTTGATATTTAAAAACACAAATGAACAACTTCATTGAAAAATGTTATTTAAAACATGAAATAAGGGTGTCAGTCTAGAACACTGCATAAATGCATCGATGACAGTTTCCCTTTGTGAACAAAAATAACAATTTTGATCAACATCCGGGTTAAATAAAGAAACAAATGCACTCACTGCAATAGCACCATGTAAAAACCTCCATTGCAAATCTCCAATTCTCTTAGATAATGGTGACTTAAACCATAATCTCCACCCAGGTTTTTCACAATCTTTTAAATGAAGCATCTCACGTTATCCAAGGCCTTCCTGTTAAAAATGAGACAGATAGAGAGAGAGAGAGAAAGATGGATGTATGACGTGAATGAGTGCAAGTGTAGAGAGAGAGAGAGCAAAATCTTTTCAGGGACTCAGAATAGTAATATCAAATGTTATAACAGTTAGACTACTCAGTTTGTGTGATAATGTGTCAGAAAGTGATCCTGAAGCTGGTCATTAATTGTGTGTTTGTAAGTGTGTTGATGAGCTGCCGATCTGTTTTTGTCAGTTTCTTTAACCGAACTGATCCACTGTGTCTGTCTTTGCACAGTAATACACAGCTGTGTCTTCAGTCTGCAGCCTGCTGATGTCTAAATACAGCTCATTTTGGCTCGTGTCTCTGGAAATAGTGAAGCGACTCTTGAAGGAATTCCCAGAGTCTATTGATCCACTGCCCCATATGATCCCGATATACTCCAACACTGTAAAAAAGAATTTGTTGAGTCAACTAAAAATATTTTGTTACCCCGCTGCCTAAAATTTTTTTGTTATCTTGACAAAAAAAAACTTGTTGAAACAACTTCAAATTAGAGTGGAGTTAGTCCAGGTAACAAATTTCTTTAAGTTGACTTGACTAATATTTTCTAGTCCAGTCAACTAAATCATGTTGTGTCAACAAGGATTTTTTTTTTTTTACTTCGATCAAAAATCATAAACAAATTTTACCCCACTGCCTTAAATGTTTAAATAAAGATGACAAAACACTTTTTTTTATGTAATTTATTTAATGATAGAGACAACACTTTCATTCACATTTAAATTGAACAAGCAATTTGCCGTCAACACATCAACTGATAATTGATAAACAAAACAAAAAAAAGCAAAATATAAAAACACACGTCTAAAGATCTGAACTGACACTTGAAAGTGTGATGTATAATAAATAACATTGGCATGGGATTGAGAAACAAATAGTTGCATTTCAATTCATCAGATCAAAACCACAGGGATTGTTTTTAATTTCATAACTCAATATGAAAATCAGAAGGTTGAACTCTGATTATTAACCCCGCACAAGTTCACATGCACTCCCCCCACCATAATGCAAGTCATGGTCAAAATGAGAAACCAAGATATATTTATATAACATCACAATTAGTTACAAAAAATTAGTGTACCGTACTTCTGTATAATAAGATATAAATGGAATTAATGGAAGCACAAAGATCTAAACAGTCAGATTCTAAATTTCACAGCACAACATGACCAGACAGAGGTGTTAACATCAGAAGGATCTTGAAAGTTTCCAAACTCGTCCCCCATCATAATGCTACATACTGAAAATGTGTACATACTGTTTAAGAAAATGAGAGGGGAAACAACATTTGTTTACATGAGAACATGCATATTCCAAGTCATGACATGTAAACTTTAATGTACATTCTATATAGTGAAAGGCACAAAAGAACCTTTCCTTATTAAAAAACAAAAAACAAAAAAAAACACTACTTTTTAAGAAAGAGTGCTGTGGAGCCGATGGACACATCATGAACACTGAAAAGTGAAAGTGACATGACATACATTTGTGCTCTTCATTTAACCCATCCAAAGTGCACACACAGCAGTGAACACACACCGTGAACACACACCCAGAGCAGTGGGCAGCCATTTATGCTGCAGCACCCAGGGAGAAGTTGTGCCTTGCTCAAGGACACCTTATTTGTGGTGTTGAGGGTGGAGAGAGTGCTGGACATTCACTCCCACACACCTACAGTTCCTGCCGCTGTAGCGAGCACATGGTGGGAGCAGCTGGTCTTCACAAGTTTTAGCAGAGCCTCAATGGTGTATTTAATGCGCTGGAGGTGGTGGATATTCACTGCATACAGACCCATTAGGAGTCCAAATGCCTTGGGGACATGGGAGATGTCAGTGATGACAGGATGTCCAAATGAGACCAATGTTGGTTATTCCTTGGGAAGCACATCACATTGCTGTTCCTCAGTTACAATCAGAATGCCCTCTTCAATTTCTTTCTCAACATCCTTAATGTCACTGGATGGCTGGGAAAAGAAAAAAATATTACATTACTTAATAGATTTATAAACAAATGAACACACATATGTACATACACTATTAAAGTTGTGTGTTAAAAGCACAGCTACCAATTAATGCAAAGTGTAATTCACCTTCAAGTGGAAGATATTTTGAAACATTTAACCAAAAATGAAAGTCAAAAGTAAATGGTGCTCCTCAACGGTTTCGTTTAGAACCATTCAAAATAACTTCCTGTATTAAACTGTTAAAAGCCTGTACAAATTTCTTTGTTCTGCTGAACACAAAGAGTTTCAAATCCCATGGGAAGATAAGTGTAAAATACACCCCCAGAACCAACTATTCTAAAAATGGGGGGAAATTATTTTCTTCACTGGTATTCTACATGATTTCTGAATGACATAAAATGTGACAAACCAATACAACATTCAGGTTTTTTTCTTAATCCAATTCTAAGTGTCTAATCTGTCACACCATTTATACAATGATCAGAAAATATATTGGTGTAAATAGGTATTCCTTTTAAATAATAGTCTGTTGCACTGCATGTTCAGAGTAAAGCATGACTCTTAAAGGCTTGGTTAACCCATGTATGTTTTACTCACCCTCATGGCATCGTTAGTGTGTATTTCTTTCTTCTTTCAGACAAATCCAGTCGGATTATATAAAAAAATATTTATGGCAATAGGTGGGTGTTTTTTTCAACAGTCCAAAAGTAGTCAAATAATGTGCATCAATTCATAATAAAAAGTACCTCACATGGCTTTGAGAGGTGAATAAGGGCCTCCTGTAGCGAATCCATGTGTTTTTGTAAAAAAAATATACATATTTAAAAATGTTATTCAAAACATATTTAAACAATTTTCTCTCACTTTCGTGAGAGCCATTCCGGGTGGATGAAAATAGGACATAGGGGTCATGCATGCACCGATGATTAGTGACGAACACGGAAGAGCGGAGGAGAGACAACAATACGCCAATCACGAAGTAGAATCACAAAATTAGGCTTGCACGTATGATAGTCAGTGGAAGAGAAAAAAAGTGTTTACAACTTTTTAAATATGGATATTTTTCTTACAAAAGCGCATCGATTTGCTACAGGAAGCCTTTATTCACCCCCCAGAGCCATGTGAGACACGTTTTATTGATGGATGGGTGCATTTTATTTGACTATTTTTGGACTGCTGAGAAAAAAACACACCTGTCTGCTGCCATTAAATAACTTGGAAGAGCCAGGACAATGTTTATTTCAACTCAGATCAGATTTGTCTGAAAGAAGAAAATCATATACACATAGGATGCCTTTGAATGAGTAAAACATGGCCTAATTTAAATTTTTTGGTGAAATAATCCTTTAAGCAAAGTTGCTAATGGCCAATATGCTAGAACTGAACATTTTTCAGGATTCAAAACAGTACTCAGCAAAATAATAAAGAATGGCTATGTCCATAAACAGGGTTTCTGGTGGTTTTATGAAGATAAATTCAACACTTTAAATACCAATTATAGAAAATTCACGGAATAAAACTGAAGGGAAAATAATGTCAAATTGTTTTCTAAATTTTGAAGCTGTTTTCCAATGCAAATATCTACATTTTCGTAAAGGGTTCACCCAAAAAAGAAAAAGAAAGGAAGTTGTCATTTACTAAACCTCAAGTTGTTTTGAACCTGAATTAATTTATTTCTGTTAGTCCCAGTCCCAGTATTACCTGGACCACATCACTGCAGACTGATGGTGCTCAGATCGGTCATCCACAAGCGTAATCCCAGCAGTTATGTCCTTGATGAATTCCTGCGCAGAGCCTGTGTGCTTTAATAAAAACAAATGGATGCATTAAACAGGGCCTTACAAACGTAAAGCATATAGACTCCGAATAATGTGCATTTATAAATAAATAAATTTACTTACAACTTCGTCCAAGCTCTGCTGTGTAAATGCCATTTCCATTATGTCTGCATATCTTTTTGATGGATAACTGCAAATGGACTTGCTGTGGTCCATTCACAGGATTATTGAATTCTGCTCTGAATCTTCAGTCATCCCAAAATATCATAAACATGAAAAATACAAAAACATGTTAAAACACTGTAAAATAATAAACATACATATAAATAAATCTTTACAGAGAGTCAAATGTATTGACAAGTTTGTATTAAATGCCAAAGACAAACTATACCATCCAGACGATGCTTTTAAATGACACAACACAGAATTATAACACAATAAAAGGAAATTTAACACATTTGTGTCGATCGTTATTGTATCTCTATTTATACAAGATATATGCTTTTATTCTAAAATATATAGATTTGAACGTATGCAATTTACTTATGACCGTATATTCACCATAGACTATATAAAAACAGATATTCACGCAGTATTACACTGGGTTCTAGGTTCTAGTGAGGCACTTGAATGACTAACGTTACTTCAGAAAACTGAAAGATGAGTTTGTAACGCTACCTTCAGAACTTCATCTGAACCGTAGACTGTAAAAAAAATCATCAGAACTAAGCTTATGTCAGCGATATCAAATGTAACGTTAAGATACGCGCTCCAGAAGAACTCTGAGGGAGGTGCTCATCTGTGCTGCTCATTCGTTTCCTTTATAACATGGAGAAAAGACACAGTTCGAGTAGGAATCTCTTTTTCCCCTAATTTTTCATCGATGTATATTCTGACGGATGTCTTACGCTGTCAGGTTTAGAGCAGCTCCTTTTTTTTTTAAATTCCCGCCGTTCTTAATCCATACAGTGATCCGCGTTGAGCTCTCGCGCTCTGTTTGCACGGCCTTTAACGCAGCCCTGGGCTCAAATAATACATTCAAATTGTATTTTTATCGTTCTCCACATAAGTTCAGCTCCACTGTCCCGCATGGGAGAATATATGTTTTAATATTTATAAGGAAAATACTGTGGAACTGCCTGTATTTTGAGGCTTCGGAGTGCCGCAAAACGAACATTTACATACAGTAATTTACATACAGAATATACCACTCTATAACCATACTTACTCTTCTGAGACAACAAATGTAATTTTACACATTAAGCCAATAAATACGAATAGTTTACTTACCAAAGTTGTATTTTAGTCAAATGTCCAAACTTTGAGGAGAAACTGACTAGAATGGCTGACGACCTTCTTCTGTCTTCAACAGCATTCATGAGAATGACGAGATCTCGCGATAAGTGATGTTGTGAATGTGATATTGCTATTGAATTGAGTCAACAAATTTTTTTAAGTTATAAGGACAAATAACCTAGTTCAGTCAACTTTCAAACTAGTTGAGACACTGAAAACTTAAAATTTTTAGTTGAATGAACAAATTCAGTAACTGCAAGTTGTGTCAACATAAAAAAATTAATTGAAACAACTAAACTGCTAAATAATTTTTTACAGTGAAGGCTTTTCCAGGAGGTTGCCTGATCCAAGCTGTGCCATAGTCTGTGAGGGCATATCCAGAGATCTGACAGGATAACCTCACCGACTGACCAGGAGCTTTAGTCTGTGCAGGAGACGAGGTCAGTGAGATGCCAGAAACATCTGTGAGAGAAAACAACACACTGAGAGTCAATCTCATTTCATCTGTTTCTAACTATATAAACATTAGTAAAAATACAAACAGCAACAAAAAGATTCACAATGATGTGACTGAATGAATCTACTCACATGGCAAAAAGGCAAATAAAATGAATAGAGTTTGACTCATGATTGATTTCTGAATCAGACAGTAAACCCACACAGCTTTATCCGAATGTTAGTGGACTGCCCCTCTGCTGGAGGAAACCAACACTCTTATTCTCTCATGGTGAACATTTGCATATCATTATCTGGGTTAAATAAGGATACGATTTTGAAGCTTGAATTTCAGGGAGCTAAAATGCTTTCAGGGTTTTCATCTTTGGTTTGCATAGGCCATTTTCAGAAATTCACAGAGACATCTGAGTGCTAACATATTCAGGCTATAATTGCATTACATTACATATAAGTTTTTTACATCTGTCATGTTTGCAATTGCTTGTCTTTATGGCTTAAATGACTTAACTGGACAACATCCACCAATAAAGGATCATTAACCAATAAAGACCATTAATCAATCCTGATGTCATTCTAATCTTGTATGACTTTTTATTCTGAGGAACAAAAATATATATTTTTAATAGTATATACCTATGTGTTTCTCTGAAGAAAGAAAGTCATTTGATTTGATAGGAGGTGAAAAGTTAATTATTTTTAAAATTGTAAATTTTCAGTTTAACTATCCTGTTAAGTGTCATATTTCAAGTATCAATACATGAGTGATTCAATTATGAATTAGATTTTTTTTTCTTTTGCAGACATGCAATATGTTAATATGTAATATATCATATTATGTAATGTAATGTAATATAATGTTGACTCTAGTAGTTTTGTGTACAGAGCTTGTGCTGTTTTCTCATGTTGTGGTCTTCTGGCACAGTAATACACAGCTGTGTCTTCAGTCTGTAGATTTTGTCCTTTAAGAGTCACTGTGTTGCTGGAGTCACTTTTGGAGATGCTGAACTTGTTTGACAGTGACTCTTTTTTGTATATGCTTCCACCTCCCCATATGTGCACAATCCACTCCAGAGCTTTTCCTGCAGGATGTCGTATCCAGGCTGTTGCGTAGCTATCATCAGTAACAGAGTATCCAGACACCTCACATGTGAGAGTGAGTGAGTGTCCCGGCTGCAGAACTATAGAGTTTGTCTGCGTCAGGACAATATTACACTCCACACCTGTCAAAGAGATAATAACATTAATAAATTATACATTTCTGTCCACATATCTGTATTACTTGCTGATAAAGACACTCACAGGACATTGCTGCCAAAAGCAGTAGTAAATATGTCGGAAACATGATTTGTGTTGATTTCTCTCTGCTCGACTGGGAGATAAACAATAGAAACAGCTCTATTTAAAACACCCCGAGAGGAGGAAACACTGTTTTGCATAGAGTAAAATGATCAAGTATAAAATGCCCATCAGTCACTCAAAATACTGACCTATTTATTTGACAACCTTTTTTTTTTTTTTTTTTACTGTCCAGCAAGAAATACATTAAAAACAAATATATAAACATGTTTGGTATCTAAACACACACAGTTATTATTACAAAACACATTTCAGTGTTTCAAAACCATCTTTAGTGCAGATTTTCATGGATTTCAGTAATGTAATATTTCACTAGTTCACGCTTACATATAATTAGCTGAGGTATGGTATGCGTATTTGGCGTGCTGTCCGGGGAAGGGCTACGAGCTCGGGAATTGCCCGAACCTAGAGTACCCCCCCTTCCCCGTATATTGTAAAGTGAACTTGAAGTGAGGAGATGGGGTGGAGGAGGGATGCTGATAAATCGTCAATGGATAGAGGTAAGTCAGCGATATTTATACTGTGGGATTGATTACTTGATTGTGGTCCACCTGTGATGATTAGGCTAAGTATCTGACGCGCTCCTCACGAATCTTCATTGATAATTACATTTAGTGTCTCTTGTTCTTATGTTAACACTCTTGTAGTTTTTCAATTTTTTTCTTTTCTTTTCTTTTACTTTACATTTACATTTACAATACTCCCTATAAAGAGCATACTTGGTCATAAATGTTTATTTTATTTGTTTATTGATAGTTTGTTACAATTATTTTAATGTAATATGTAAGTTATATGTAAGTTAAGTTATTTGTGATCTGTGAGATAAAATTGAATTTGTGAAGTTGACCTTCAGTGGGTTGTTTAGTAAATACAGGCAAATAAAAATATCTTATTTTGTACAGTGCTGTAGCTGTATTCATCACTGTGTCTCTCTTGCACAATAATATTCAGCAGTGTCTTCATCCTTTATATTATTAATTTGCAGATATATCCGTTTCTAGCTGTTGTTTCTGGAGTTGATGAAGCGTCCCTGAACAGACTGAGAGTAGTATGTAGTACCACGAGATGAGATGTATGCCAGCCACTCCAGACCTCCTCCTGCAGTCTGTCTGATCCAAGCTAAGTGTGGGTCACTACTAAATCCAGAGAATGTACAGATGAGTCTGTGAGATCCTCCAGGTTTAATGACCACTGACTCAGACTCAGTCAGTGTTTGACACCAACAGACTGAAAAACAAACAGTTCAACATTAACATTTACAACAGTGCACATGAATAAGTCTGATTATCAACAGCTTTTCAAGACAATCTTACATTCTGTGAGGGCAGAATCGTCATGTTATGAAAAAAACAAGTTGAAGCATCAAAGTTTTGTGTCTGGAGATGAATAGCTTGGAGACTTTTGAAGAAGACAAATAGAAGTAGGTTTTCATAGGGTGCCCTCTAAAGGTACATTTACATTTCTGTGCCCTTATTAACCTTTGTTACCATGTCTGCCTTTAAATGTATTTTGTTACTTATTATTTACTAGGCTATGATAGATGATGTAGTGGAAAGAAATACATCTTATGCACTTTATGCAACTTATGGATATGGTATGCATCTTATGCACTTTATTTCTATTTCATTTATGGTATTAATTTAGTAGTTGTTGATTACTCTTGTCTATCTTATGTTAATAAAATCTATTTTATTACACTTGTGTCTTTCTTGTGTTCCTGATTCACACACAAAGTAAACAGAGTTCCTTTATTCACAGTTGGAGTAAAATTTTTTGGGATGAACCGTGATGAGATGGTTGAGTATTTCTACATGCTTTAATATATTGAAGAATGAAAGATGGGCAGGTTTTTCAAATTACCATCTGAACTGTTTTTGATAACGTGCGGCATGAACAGTGTTTGGTTTTTCCAAAGCACATTAAGTTTATGTACTGCACAGAAGCCTCTTGTGTTATTGTGTTTCTCGAGCACAATAATAGACAGCATTGTTGGAGAGACTTTAAGACTGTGAGGTTCTGATCAGGTAATGGATGAGTAATCTAAAAGAATCCTAAAGCCTAAAGAATCGGGTCAGGGCAGATGCAGGCTGAAGCACAATAATAATCTAACCATTACTTTGTACCCACCTTCTTACTACATGCTATTTGTTGTCAAAAACACGACGATGGTGCTGCCACTGACGTTTACGTTCTCTGTGTGTGTATTGCTATGACTCCTGACCCCGAAGAGCTGGTAGCTGCCTCAATTGTGCCTGTAGCGGTAACTATAGTAATCATATACAGGTGCATCTCAAAAAATGTGAATGTCATTGAAAAGTTATTTAATTTTTTTGTAATTTAATTTAAAAAAGTAAGCTTTCTTATATTCTAGATTCATTGCACACAGACTGAAATATTTTAAGAGTTTTTTGTTTTAATTCTGATGGTGACTTACAGCTTAGAAAAATAAAAAGTAGGAAACTTTTAAATAAAAAGAACAATTTAAATCCAAAGTAGGTTTATTTATGCACTCAATACTTGGTTGGGGCTTCAGTGTGGCGTGGCATGAAGGCGATCAGTCTGTGGCACTGCTGAGGCATTATTGAAGCCCAGGTTGATTTGATAGTGGCCTTCAGCTCCTCTGTATTGTTTGTCAGATGTTACTTTTCTTCCTCTTAACAATACCCCATAGATTCTCTGTGAGGCTCAGGTCAGGTGAGTTGGCTGGCCAATCAAGCTCAGTAGTATCATGGTCAGCAAACCCCTTGGAAGTGGTTTTGGCACATTGGGGAGATGCTAACTTCCTGCTGGAAGAGGAAATCAGCATCTCCACAAAGCTTGTCAGCAGATGGAAGATAGAAGTGCTCCCAAAAATCTCCAGGTAGATGGCTGCATTGACTCTGGACTTGATAAAACACAATGGAGCAACACCAGCAAACATCACAGCACCCAAATCATCTCTGACTTCAGAAACTTCACACTGGACTTTGGATTCTGTGCATCTCCAGTCTTCCTCCAGACTCCAGATGTTAATTTCCAAATGAAATGCTACATTTACTTTCATCTGAAAAGAGGACTGTGGACCATTGAGCAACAGTCCAGTTCTTTTTCTCCTTACTCCAGGTGAAATGCTTCAGACGTTATCAAGTTTTTGAATCAGATTTTCCTGACAATTGTCCTGACAATCCCAGCCACTTGTGCATCATTTCCTACCACACATTTTCCTTTCAGTCAACTTTCTATGAATATATTTCAATACATTACTCTGTGAACAACAAATGACCTTCAGTGGCTTACCTTCCTTGTGGAGGGTGTTGATGATCGTCTTCTGGACAAGTCAGTAATCTTTCCCATAATTGTGGTATGGCCCAGGAGGTACCCTGTATTTATACTCAAGATTAATCAAACTAATCAAGCTCAAAATAGATTTATTTTATTTTTTAGATACTGATTTTTTTTATTTTCTTAAGCTGTAAGTTGTAACCATCAGAATTAAAACAAATAAATACTGAAATATTTAAGTTTGTGTGCACTGAATCTAGAATATAAGAAAGTTAGCTTTTTTTAATTAAGTTACAAAAAATAAAGACATTGATATTCAAATTCTCAACATTTTTTGAGTTTAAACCTTGATGAGATGGTTGAGTATTTCTACATGCTTTAATATATTGAAGAATGAGAGATGGGCAGGTTTTTCAGATTAGTGTCTGAAATGTTTTTATAAAGTCTGGCATGAAAAGTGTATAATTCTCCAAAGCACATCAAGTTTATGTACTGCACAGAAGCTTCTTGTGTTACTGTGTTTTTCGAGCACAGTAATAAACGGCAGTGTCTTCAGTCTGCAGATTTGTCATGTGCAGATACACCTGCATTTTACTGTTGTCTCTGGAGATGGTGAATCGTCCTTCAACAGTTTTAGAGTAATATTTGTTGCTGCCACTTGGAGCAGAAATATGTGAGATCCACTCGAGTGCTTTTCCTTCAGCTTGTCTTATCCATGAAATATCTGCATCTCCAACATCAATCCCAGAGAAGGTACAGGTCAGTTTATGATTGTTCCCAGGTTTGATAACGACTGACTCAGACTCAGTCAGTGTTTGACCTTGGCACTCTGTTAAAATAAAAGTCAGACTGTTGTCTACATCAGTCAGTAATAAAGAAGTATAAAGATGTATTCCTAAATCATACTTACCTTGCATAAATACTATTATGCTTATTAAACATGTAATTCTGAGAACCATTTTTGCAGCAGTTTTTGTTCAAAAATCTCACTGACAAAATTCTGAGGAGTTAAATATGGAGGGTTTATAAGACAGAAGGTACAATTAATTTACTTTGTCCATCCCCCAGCTCAGTGGTTCCTAACCAAGTTCCTGGAGGCCCCCCAACACCCCACATATTTACATCTCTCCTTTGTCTGACGCACCCAATTCATATCTACTAATGAACTGATGATCTGGATCAGGTGTGTTTGATTAAGGAGACATGGAAAACATGCAGATTTTACATCAGTACAAAGAAAGTCAGACAAAAAAATATAAATAAAAGCTCAAGCATGACCTTATCTTGCTTATCTTGTATGTGAACAATAGTTGTAATTTTTTACACTTTTATTTAAAAAAAAATAAAAAAATAAAATAAAAAATATTTAATTCCTGTCACTTTATTTTATATATTTATATTAGGGCTGGCAGTTTAAGGGTTAACTCAATTAACTAGTTATAAATAATAATAATAATAATAATAATAATAATAATAATAATAATAATAATAATAATTTAACGCACAGTTAACACTTGCCCTACCCCCAGACCTGTTAACAAAATATATGAAGGGCAACAACTCCATGCCTTAAAATTCAAGATATTGGGGCAAAAATGCACATGTATGAGTTTTTGATTCGCATTTATATCATGATAAGCGATATCACACCAGTGCTGTTTTTGCACGAATAACCCTTTACATAATTCCTGAATGAAAGCCCTTTGAACGAATCGACTCAGAAAGTAATTTACCGCCACCTGCTGGAAGGTTTAGTTTATTCTTTAGATCACATTTATTTAAACAAACAAACAAACGAACATTAAAGCGAAAGTTTACCAAAAATAAATCAATAAATAAACATATTCTGTCATCGTTTACTCACCCTCATGCTGTTATTAACCTGAATGACTTACTTTCTTTTGCGCAACATGAAATAATGTATTTTGAATAGCCTACTGTTGGTAAATAAGCTGTTTTGGTCACTAGTAACTTTCATTACCTGAACAAAAAATACTGAAATATTTATCAAATTATCTTTTATGCAGTCCATACTTTATGTTAGTACATTGTAGCCTAAAAACCCTTTACATGATCTTATCACAACCAAATTCATTTGCAATTCATTTGATTAATTAATCACGAAACCCTGTAAATCTGTAATCGAAATCCTAAATTCGTTATTACTTAATGATTAGTTATTCTTGTTTCCATAATAGTTAATAGTAGCTGAAGTGTTTCTGAACTCATTTGTCCTGCACTTTTTCCTGCATAGTTTCCTGTTAACTATGGACCATTATTTTAAAAAGCTACCAAAGAACTGCTTATGTGTGTTGAATGACATCTAAAAATAAATTATATTTTGAGGATGTTTTCAGTAGAATTGCTTTTGTGATGTGATGCATGAATCATTTTTGTTCAGTACTGCAGTCTTTTGTGTGATTGTGACTGTCGTGCACAGTAATAAACAGCTGTGTCTTCAGTCTTCAGGCTTTTCACCTCTAAATGCAGCATGTTTTTGCTGGTGTCTGTGGTGATGGAGAACTGTCCCTGTAGAGACTGAGCATAATATGCACTTGAACCACCGTCTATAAATCCAATCCACTCCAGTGCTTTCCCTGGTTTCTGACGGATCCAGTGCATCCAGTAGCTGCTCATTGAGAATCCAGACACAGTGCAGGACAGAGTCACTTATTCTCCAGGCTTTTTCACCACAGAATCTGAGGAGGTCAAAGACTGACCACTAACAGCTGAAAAAGATTAAATAAATAATGTTAGATGATTTAGAAGAGTGGGATGTCCTCAACAATTCAGAAAACATTAAGAGTTTCTCACATGAAATGATCAACAGCAGAACTAAATGCACTTCCATCATCACCCCGTAACTATGAACTGTAGAGTAAAATATTTATCTTCACTGCAGCTGGACACAAACACTGACTGAGACTTTTGTTTTATAGCACAAGTCTTTCTAAAGTTTAAGTAACATTGACCCTCCCTAATACATCATTACATTTACATATATTCTGAAAAAGAAGGTAACTCTGGCAACACTGGAACTGAGAATTTGAATTATTTTTACTGTTCTGATTGGTATAATATATTATTCACATTTATTTTCTTTTTAGGGCAGTGCAGGGGTTTGCCAACATTTTAGTGTACAATATGTTTACGAAAATACATTTAAAGTCCAAGCATTAACTCATCAAATCAACTTAAACATCTATTCAGATAACTTAGATAAAACAATGTGCTCTTTTGTTATTTCGCAGCAATGCTTTACATTTTTACCGTTATTACTAATTCTTGCATACTAATGAAGAAATCAGGCTGTTACTGTCATTGATGTGGGTGCAGTAACAGTGGTTTTGGAGGACTGGTGCTTGGATGGATTTGGTATTTTAATGCCTCGGTAAAAATCCTTTAGGAGGTTGGAGTGGGACAGAGAGGACAGGGGAGTTTAAATTCACTTTTAAGTGTCCCTTCAGTCATCAAAGCAAAGAGTATTTGCATATTTCTAATTTGAACGCATTATTCCACTTTTTGTTTTTAAAATTAAACACACATGCATACATACACAATTAACAATATAGTTCACCCAAAAATAAAAATTCAGGTTTTTCCATGCAATGAAAATATAATTGTATTTAGGTTAGAATCACATCTGCTATTCCAGAAACAATTTATACGATTTTAGAAATAGGAGAATAGAATAATAAAGAAATAAAAGTACTATCCAAATTTGTAGGCAGAAAGCTAAAATGTTCACATTTTTATTGCAATCAAGATTAAATTTGCAGTAATGTTCATGTGGATTCAGGTATCAAGCTAACTGAAATCTTCTCACTTCAGTTACTGTCAGTTCTTGTAGAGCTGCTTCATCAGATGGAGTCACTGTGTCCTGGTGCTCGAGCACAGTAATAAACAGCAGTGTCCTCTTCTCTCAGACTCTTGGCTTCAAGATACTGTGTACTTTGAGACACGTCCTCACTCAACGTGAAGTGATTTTTCATGGAGTCTGCGTAAATAAGATAATCAGATCTAGAGCTACTGCCAGAGTTCACTCCCCCAATCCACTCCAGAGCTTTCCCTGGTTTCTGTCGTATCCAGTGCATCCAGTAGCTTGTCATTGTAAAACCAGATATTTTACAGGAGATCTTCACTGTTTCTCCAGGTCTCTTTATCTCAGGAGACGACTGATCCAACCGGATTTCATCACCACTGATACCTGTGGAATAAAAATAAATAAATTACATGTATGTAGAGCATCCATTAGTGTATTGAATGCTATTGGCTAGAAAAAAGGAAAATGTTAAACTTACCTTGAGTTAAAATCACTATAATAATGAACAGATAAATGCTTTTTGACATCATCGTTAAAAAGCCTTCTCACTATAGGGGTGTGTTTAAATTATAATGTTATGTTTGATGATTGTGTTTATATACAGGTGAAATGGAGAGTGAATTTGCATATGCAACATTTTTGGGCTGTGTATAAAGTGCTGAAGTAAGATGTGGGTGGAAATGTGAGGTGGTGTTACCGAAATGGTGCTTTTGAAGAATTACAAGTAATCTGCAATTTAACCTCTGCAAATTGAAGTATATTAATTGCTTGGCTCAGTTTTTGATTACAATTTTGTGATATGTTAGCTATATAATTTACATTTTAAGACCAAAAAGTCAGGTTTACTATTCAACATTTAGTATTGTATTCATTATAATATTGTACAAAATAATAATAATAATAATAATAATAATAATAATAATAATAATTATATATATAATTATATATATATATATATATATATATATATATATATATATATATATATATATATATATATATATATATATATATATTTTTTTTTTTTTTTATTCAAGATTTTGATTTGTCACATACATGGTTATATGGAGAGCATATGACAAGCAGTGAAATGTCAGGTGCACTCCATGGACAGTGCAATTATTAAAGAATACAAACACAAGAAAAATAATTAAATATGATATTGAAAATGAATGCAGGAATGTACAAGAGAAGAATTTGCAAACAGGTTATACAGGGTATTTACATAGCAGCAATAGAGGTAGTAAAAATTTATATAAAATATAGAAAATGCTGTGTGCTAGTGACAATGTTAGTATATTAAGTATCTTACTGATAATTAAGTGATAATTAAGTGAATTAAGTGAAATCCACAAGTAATTGTGTTGCTTTATTGGGTCCTCAAAATATAAATGTAGAAAGACTGCTAGTGTGTGCTTAAAACAAACAAAAAAATCTGATTAATTTGTAACCAGGGCAGGAATAGCCCAGTTTTTATTTTTCCCTTTAAGTTTTCACTATGATGCAGTTACACCAGATGTCCCCTTTAAGAGTTTGAGCATGTGCAGGAGAGAGAGAGTGTGCCGTAAGAAGGGAACAGAGAGAGTCCTTTGTAAAAGGGGATTCAGGCTCAAACCTTGACCCTACACTGTATTGTCAATAGCAAAATTGCACCTAAGATAATAATAATCACCTTGTATTTCTGTTGTATTTCATGTTACTCTCAACAAAAGTAATGACCAGCTGAGCTTCACTAAATGTATCATTAAATTAGTACATATGAATCCTGCCTCCATGCAAAGTCTCCTGCAGATATTTAATAGCATTGTTTAAGCAAAAATCTAATTAGCTTAAATTATTTATTCACTGAAGTTTTATGTAGTGAGCTGTTTATATGGTTGTTTTCAGATTTTGTGCAGTGCTGTAGCTGTATTCATCACTGTGTCTCTCTTGCACAATAATATACAGCAGTGTCTTCATTCTTCATATTATTCATCTGCAGATACATCTGTTTCTTGCTGTTGTCTCTGGAGATGGTGAAGCGTCCCTGAACAGACTGAGAGTAGTATATATAACTACTACTATCAGGTGAGATGTATGCTACCCACTCCAGACCTCCTCCTGCAGTCTGTCTGATCCAAGCTAAGTACGGGTCACTACTAAATCCAGAGAATGTACAGATGAGTCTGTGAGATCCTCCAGGTTTAATGACCACTGACTCAGACTCGGTCAGTGTTTGACACCAACAGACTGAAAATCAAACAGTTCAACATTAACATTTACAACAGTGCACACAAATAAGTCTGATCATCAACAGGTTTTCAAGACAATCTTACATTCTGTGAGAGCAAACATGAAGATAAAACCCAATTTCGGCAAAATATCCATGGTCATAATAAGAAAAGAGGAAGTTGAAGCAAGTTTTGTGTCTGGAGATGAATAGAGTGGATGCTTTATACAGAGGATGAGGAGAAGTAAGTTTGCATAGGGTGCATCTTCTGTGACCTTATGAAGCACTGTAACCATGTCTGCCTTTTAATTTACTTTTTTGTTGTTGTTGATGTTTACATGTTCTAATTCAGAGACATAGCACTGGCTGTAAACAGTGTTGGATAACACATTAGTAACACAAGTTACATAATCAGATTACTTTTTTTAAGTAACTAGTAAAGTAACGCTTTACATTTTAATTTAGAAGGAAATATCTGAGTTGCTTTTTCAGAGATGTAACTCCAGTTACTTTGTTTCCCATATCTTGACGGACAGCTCTCGTTGAGAGAAATTGTAAGTGCAGAGGCGTTGTGTGCACTGTGATTTTACTCTAGTTCTAGACTAAATATGAACATTTTACTCATCTTACTTGCATAAAAACATATTCAGTATTCCTCAAGATCAATAAAAACGTGTAATATGTTATATAAATATTATACAAACGTGCAAAAATTAAATATGTTAAACAAGACAATTTTTATTCATGTAATTAATCCCATTTTATTAACCCATTTTAAGTCTTTGCTACTGACCTTCAATGATTCAATTCAGCCATACTAACAACTCATTTGTGTTCATTTTTGTTATTGCTGAAGACTGTTGAACTTGTTTCTCCTGCGTCATATTGTTCACGCAATTTCACACTGTAAAGACATTAATTAAATTTCCTTCTCCCTGAGGCATATTCATTTCACTCATTTTGAAAGGTTTTTTACATTTTCAAAATAACACCTTTTTTTATATTAAAAACAAACAAGCAAGCCCTGCCCAGATTTAAAATGTAACTCAAAAGTAACGTAACTCACTATTTTCCATAAAAAGTAAATAATGTAATTAGTAAGGCCTACTTTTTTAAGGAGTTACACAATATTGTAATGCATTACTGTTAAAAGTAACTTTCCCCAACACTGGCTGTAATGATATGGTAGACAAAGGAGATAATTAAACTAACAGTCTTCAATAACACTTTTGAAAAGATACAGGAAATCATTTAAACACAACCATGAAAGAATCTGAGGACTTAAATACAGAAAATTAATGGAAATAATTTACAACCAAGGAAACTAACAAGGCTACATGGACAAGCGGGAAGAGAATACTGTACAGTGAAAATTAAACTAAACTATGCTCATTATCAGTTGACAATTCAGAATTTTTGCAAAAATATTTCTATAGCTTTTCCTAAAGCTTCTTCACTTCTGTCATCATTGATTATGCACTGGTTAGACTGAAAACCTGTTTGAAAGATCATCATTCAAAGATACTGATGTGCTGAACATTTAACTTGCTGAGTGTAAAGGTTCACACAGTGGAATGTAGAGCTCAAATTAAATGAAATTGGTGATTGTTTTATTCTAGCATGAATTCAAAATTATTACAAGTTCTCTTGATTTAAAGAAGTTTACAAAGTCCTAGATTACTAAAACACTCAGAGAATTAACATGATGGTTGCTGGTGTCTTTGGTGATGGAGAACTGTCCCTGTAGAGATTGAGCATAATATACAGACTTGAGCCAGTGTCTATAAATCCAATCCACTCCAGTGCTTTCCCTGGTTTCTGACGGATCCAGTGCATCCAGTAGCTGCTCATTGAGAATCCAGACACAGTGCAGGACAGAGTCACTGATTCTCCATGCTTTTTCACCACAGAATCTGAGGAGGTCAAAGACTGACCACTAACAGCTGAAAAACATGGAACAAATCATGTAAGATGATTTAGAAGAGTGAAACTATGATAATACTCAGAACAAATTTGAATTTCTCACATGAAATAATCATTAGTAGGAGTCCATACATTATGTCCAAAACAGTGATAGGTTACACTGCAGATGTTTTAGTCACTGGACACACGCACTTGAAAGTTCAGCTTTTAACAAAGCCTTTGAGGAGTCTGGGAGACTCTGACCCTTCTCACAAAATTATTTGCATCTGAGCATTACTACAGTAGACAAAGAAAAAATTCTTCACTTATATTTCAATGAGAAGAGTTATATTACTTCATCTGATTATTTTTGTTCAGGTATGTGTTAATGTATCTTTGTTACCTAGTGATATAATTATACAACATATGAAACATGGACAAAACACATCTAACAGTATATAATGCACAAAACAGGATGTGTGCTCAGATGTGCACGCTCAAACCTGTGCACTCAAATCTTTATAACTGTCTTCTCTCCTGGAATGAATCTTTCCAGAAGCTCATCAACACCAGACTTCCATGACTGACTGATGAAATAACACAGTACCTTTCTGTATATATATATAAAAACAGATACTGGTCAGTGTATTCTCATTATTTTATTATTTAGCATAATAGTTATATTAATTAAGTGCCTATTCTAAATAGGTAGGCATATTTATTAAATAATTTTATGTATATCAGCAAGAGAACAAATTGTGCCAAGCTTGAGAGAAGAATGTTTTGTTTAGGGTCGGCCCCTGCCATTGGTGACAGTTGGCTAGGGCGCAAAATAACTGGGGGGCGCTGCATAAAAAGGTTATTTTGTTTGTTTGTTTTTTGGTCGAAACTGTGCACTCTTGTGACCATCCTGCACCAATATATTTAAGCAAAATAATATCTGAAAGACTACATATGGGGATTGTTAGAAGGCCATGATGTTCAGAGGCTTGGATAGGCAGATTACGCCGGGATGCCGAGGTCACACCTGTACTGTTTTCGAAAAAGACATATATATATATATATATACACACACACACACACACACACACACACACACACACACACACACACACACACACACACACACACACACATATATATATATATAGGATCCAGTGTTTGTAGCTGGATCTTTATAATCTGCCATGGAGACTCTGAACTGTTGTATAAAATCAATATCACATTTGCACTTGTGCTATTCAGGACAAAAAGAGCACATGTGTGATATTGCTTAATTGAAATCTTGAATTTTAGGGGAAGCATTCTATACATTCCACACACAAGCAGAAGTTTAGCATGAGCGTTGGGCCCCTTGTTAACAAGGTGCAGATGGTTTTTGCAGGTGCTTAACTGACCTTTTTATAGTTCATTCCCCTGTTTCCATTTTGGTTTCCTTGATTCACTCTTAATTTCACTTCCAGTTTACCCATGTATGCGTGATTGTATTCATGCATTTGTTAAGCCTAGTTATGTGTTTGTAAGAAACATAAGAAAAATAATATTTCTATCTGTTATTTCTGATAACAGATGATTCTCCTGCAGTTACTTCTGGCAGCTGATCTTAAACAGCCACACAAATGGGAAATCAAAAATTACCTGTATTACAGTGTATGATGTAGCTGTCCATCAGTGTAAACAATGTGCAAAGTAATTAAACCAAAAAGTACATGATTTATAAAGTTATTGGCTTCTAAAGTAAGGAGTCGACTCTGAATCACTGAAACGAGTCGTTATAGATTTCAAATCTTTTGTCCATCTCTATGTATGTCACTAGGAACACTTTGCATAACAATCTCCACCTACCGTCTTGGGAGAAACAAAACTCTGACCTGCCCCACCCCCCACACAGACGCTCTGGTTGGTGTGATAGCATCATGTCGAGAAGACAGTGTGTTTTTAATTGTAAAGGCAAAGTAAAGTTTGTTTTATTTTCACTGCCAAAGAATGAAGATCAGAACAACCACATTTTTACCACAATACCAGAGCAGCACAACAAATCCCTTTTGTTGTGTTCACAATATTTCACTGATGACTGCTTTTCTAATCTCGGTGAGTTCAAGGCGGGATTTTCAAAGCGTTTGGCCATAAAAGAGGGTTTATTACCAACTTTATTTGGACCAACAAGCATCTCCGAATCACAACGCGAAGTATGATTATAAAGTTATGTGTTTGTTTTCTCCCGAGCGTCTTATCAGTATGTGTGCTGTCTGCAGCGTTTGTCTGCGCTGATCGTCATGTACAAACACATCATTAAAATGAAGTGTAACTCCGTGAATACTCAACGAAGAGACATGAGAGATATATCTATAGAAAGCTTGACGTGTCTACTTTAAAACTAAACAAGTGCTGCTGACAGATATTCTGTGATAAAGTAATCCATATGGAAACAACGCGATATCTGTTTTTCACGTCTCCCTTCATTATATCTAATGTGACCACACCCCCGCGTTGAAAGCGTTATTCAGATTCAAACTGAAGCGCGCGGCTTGAATACGCCCACACAAAAGAAAAAGCAGCGAGACTGTTCAAGTGTTTTATTTTACTGTTTGCTTTGCGGTGAGAGGAATAAGACATAATTCACCCCAAAAAAATGCTAATGCATTGTTTACCGTGAAGTTGTGTGCGGAACAACCAATCAAAATTATGTCAGTTGACCAATCAGAGCACAGTATGCTACCGAAAGGTGGGGTTTCAGGAAACTGAATCTTTTGAACAGCTTTGCGTGAACCGTTTGGAGATCTCTGAGAATTGAGGTAATTTTAAAATGATATTTTGACAAACTGACAATGTTTTTTAACCTTGGATGGATTTAAACCTAATGTACAGGACTTATAAACAGTGATAGGAAGCTTAGAATTTCCATTTTACTGGCTCTTTAATACTTGCAATGAATTATAACCAGGTATATTTAACTTTTGAGCTAATTTACTATATATATATATATATATATATATATATATATATATATATATATATATATATATATATTATTATTATTATTATTTTTTTTTTTTTTTTTAAATCTGATTTGTTAATTTTTTTGAACTTCAGGGCCATCTTATTTCTGAGACTGTCCAGTTACCCACACCTGTCTTAACCACTTGAGAGCATGTGCACACAACAGGAAGTAAGTGTGCAAGACTGTCCCAGGCATTTAAAACAACAGAGCACAGTGCATTTAATACACATATAATCCACACATTTGAATACCTTCTGGAGTACAGTATACAGTATGTATTTTGTACAACATTTACAACTGTTTTTTTTATCATTTAATTAAAAGCAACACATTAAATTGTCATTAAATTGTGTATCTGTTATTGGGACTAGTTAACAGATATTTATACGTTTATTTTAAAATGCAAAGTACTGAAAATCAAAATAGAGCTCTGATTACACACTATTAGCAGAGACAATTTATAAGAGACATGCCACTTCCTCAATCCTCAATAAAACTATATAAGGACAACCCGTAATGGCAAAGATGGCAGTTGTATGCACATATCCCGCCCCTCCCGCTGGAAAGCCAATCATCTGCTTTTAACAGTCAAGCTGGGAAACATTTAAGGCTATCCTCTGGTTCCACTGACGTATGCGCACAGTTGAGGAACATTTTACCTTGTGCATACTTAGTAAAAGTATAACCTGTGGGGAAAATGGCGTTTTAAACTTTATTTTGGGGCAAATTCATGAAAAATTTTCAGCAATTTTTATCATATTTTACTTGCAGTTCTGACTCTCTGCTCATTCATTTAGATAGGAACCTGGTCTTGTTAGTCTGAAATAGCTGCTCGGGGGTGTTGCCAAGATGGGGACTTTGCTAAAAACACAAAGGACTTTGCTATAAGTGTGTCCCATCGGGTAATGGAAAGATCTACACACACTTGTGGTCTTCATGCCCACCTAGGCCAAACACAGGAAATATGTCATGTAAGAAGACAAGTGCTCAAGTGCAAGTGTGGGAATTTGGACAAACCCTCAGTGTTTGTTTTACTCCTATCCTGCACCTGGTTAACAGTCAATCCACACTAAAACACACAGTGCAGGCTTCAGCACTTCCTCTTTTCAAGTGTAACTCATTCGCACCAATATCTACTAAGAAAAGTATGAATGGCATTCTTGTTCTGCAACAGGAGAGGACAGAACATGTAAGTTCATTGCTTATCTATGCAAAAGTCAATTTTCTATTTTACATACATGTTCTGATTATTTGTGCAAAATAAGTGATGCGTGTTTACAGAATGTGTGATTACAAAAATATACGTTTCATTATGTTGTTGTAAGTTTATTACGTTTTTAATCTGTGGTAGTATTTTGTGACTGTTTCAACTGGAATAATCTGGTGTGCTTATATTAAAGTTAGTTTATAGAGGACAGACTGACAACGTTTGGCTTGGTAGTTTTCGATTCATGTTTGTCTTATTTGTGTTTTCATATTTGTTAATTTTACATATTTATTCTATCATTTATTTCACCTGAAGATAGGAATACTCTGATTGAATCAAACACATTAATTAAACTGTCAGTTTAACAATATGAAAACTTGTAAACTTGAGTTTTTGACTCATCTCTTGGTAACGTAAATTAACCACATAATGAATTACTAAAACAGACATACAGTATAATGAGGTTGTAGACATTTTTTGAGATCATTATACAGCTGGCTGTATTTTTATACAACACCACAAGCTCTTGTCTTACAGTGTCTCTTGCACAGTAGTAAACAGCAGTGTCTTCAGTTTTCAGACTGCTCATCTGAAGGTACAGCTGATTCTTGTTGTCATCTCTTGAGATGGTAAATCGTCCCTTAACCTTGTCAGAGTAATAGATATAGCTATTGCCATCAGATAATGTTGCTACCCACTCTGGTCCTTTCCCAGCAGCCTGTCTGACCCAAGCCATCCAGGAGCCACCAAAGTTAAAACCAGAAGCAGTACAGGTCAGTTTATGAGACTCTCCTGGTTTAATGACTACAGCTTCAGATTCCACCAGTGTCTGGCTCCTGCAATCTGAAAATTGAGAAAACAGCAGAATTTAGAATCATTATCGTATATTAGCGTGCACATTAAAGTCTGCATTGGCAAATTGCATAGTTTTTTTTTTTTTTTTTTTTTTTTTGCAGTACCATGTAATGAAGAGATCATTAGCACAACAAAGAAAATCGTCCTTTGCTTCATCATTAACCTGTTGTCACAAGAAGTTGTGAAAGAATTGCTGCAGACCAGGAAGAGTGGAGGTATATGTATGTTTCTGAACAGAGTGTGATGAGAAACACTTTGCATACTTGGGATGCCATCTAGTGGCTGAAATATAAAGAGAGAGGTGAACCACCTGAACTCTCTAAATCTCAGAGCTCTCACTGACTCTAGCAGTGCTTCAGTTGCCAGTCTAAAACTGAACACTGTTGTTACTGTAAGCTACTATAGCCAGGTTGATACATTCATTGATTTTTTTTTTTTTTTTTTTTTTTTCTGGAATAAAACCAACCTATTTAGATGTTAGCACACTTTAATCTGCCTGGCAAAAAATGTTATTGTGTACTTTTTTTCTGCTCACAAAGTTTTTCACACTCTGTTTATGTTTATCAGTGTTCAAGATATCATATATTTCTATATTTCATTGTATAGTTCTAATTCATTAATTTGTTCATGCTTCTATTCAATCAAAGCAGCAGAATTAAGTTTAATCAGACATTTACAGTTTTAAAATGATTTCACATACAGTATGTTCTTGCAGTAAATGTCTTGCAATTTACAGTAGTTTGATTATTTGTTATATTACGAAAATATAATGCTCCATATTTCTGCTTAGCCCGCTCCTCCATTAAATCATCAGTAAGTGCATTGTATTCTGATGGGCTTTAATTAAATTACAGGAGTCAACATTTGAAGTGGATCAAAAAAGTTAATCAAAGTTGTCCTAAAACAAGAACAGGTATTGATCAAAATTCATGTATAACTTTGATGAAAGGTTCTGATCCACTTCAAATGTTGATTACCATATTTGGCATATGTTTTTAAAACACGTTAAAATATAATTTAGCTAATAGTAATATTTAATTTGTGTGGGAAAGTGGCCAGTAAAGCTGACAGAGAATCAATAAAGAGAGCAACTCTTTAATTCCCCAGATGTATGAATGTTCAAGTCACGTCTGACTGACTTCACAAACACCAGGCATACAGGTTTTTGATGAACACTGCAGTCTTTTGCTTAACTGTGACTCTCGTGCACAATAGTAAACGGCTGTGTCTTCAGTTTTCAGACTTTTTATCTCCAAGTACACCATGTTTTTGCTGGTGTCTTTTGTGATGGAGAACTGTCCCTGTAGAGACTGAGCAAAAATAGTGCCAGTGCCACTGTCAATACGCCCAATCCACTCCAGACCTTTCCCTGGTTTCTGACGGATCCAGTGCAAATAGCTAAGGGAGAGTCCAGAAACCACACAAGACAGTGTGACTGATTCCCCGGGTTTCTTTACCTCAGAGCCAGAGGAGGTCAGTGACTGACCGTGTGCATCTGGAACAGAGACAGAATGTTTGTGTAATTACAATTCTGAGTGAAATGTTCACATTCAAAACCTTTTAATAATATATTTTTAATGGTAAACAGATTTCAACTTACATGAAACTAGTACGAGCAGAAGAAAATAAATCAGATTCATCTTCAAAGCAATAAAATTCCATGCAAAAATTATGCTACTGGTGTTTGATGAAGCTTTTAAAAATGTAAGTGTTCATCAGAGAGAACTGACTCTACTTGTATATTTCAGACTTGATTTGAATAAGGGAGGGACTCAATCTGCTGCACTTCCCTCAGGGTCCCAGTGTTAATCACAATTCACCATATCACTTTATGCTATCATAAGTGTGTTGTTTATATGTTATTATTTTATTGGTGCTGAAGACATTTCAGGCTATATATTCTTTACTACATGAAGCACAAACCTGATTGATAACCTCTACATTTTATTATTATTATTATTATTATTATTATCATTTTGTGTTTGACACAGTAAAACATAACTCTTGACACAGTAATACATAACTGTGTCATCAGTCTGCAATTATTTCCCTGTAGAGTTACACGCTGCTGGTGGTATTCTTTGTGATACTAAACTTGCTTTCCAAAGAATATCTGAGTAATGGTGGCACCTCTCCAGATGTAATTTATAAATTCCAGTGTTTTTCCTATGCATTGTCAAGTCCAACCTGTTGCATAGCTATTGTCTGTAAGGGAGTTTCCAGACACCTTACAAGAGAGAATCGGCAGTGCTCCAGGCTTCATAATGAGCTAAATCTAGAGCTAATCTAAAAAAGGTAATGGAGATTGTGGCATTTATTATATTTTTGCAATGAGTGCCTTTAGTTTATTCACAGGATAATGTTTCCATATCAAAAGTACAAAAACTGTAGAGAACATGTAACAGTGTCTGGGTTGTGTTCCCTGGGTAACCACTAGATGTCCTCTTTCCCCACAATCTCTGTCTAATCATTGCACTCAGCAGTCACTGGTCATTAATCATTGCCAATTCCCCATTAGCATTGTAATTTCCCTGTGTATTTATACCCTCTCTGTTTTAGTATGTGTCACGGAGTCCTTGTAGTTTTCACGACTATTCTAGTCTTGTTCTTGCCCGTTTGTTTAGTGTTTGTTCATGTTTGATTTGTTACTTTGGTTTTGACCCCTGCCTGGACTGATTACGATTTGGATTACCCTAATAAAAGCTTACCTGCATTTGGATCTCACTCCCCCGTGTCTTCTGGATCACGATCGTGACAGAACATGATTACTGAAGTTTTGAGCTGAAATATTAAACACCCTGTGAAACACAGAGATAATAAAATATATTATGCTAGCGTAAGAGTGAAGTGGAGTTGAATTTGCATGCTGAGTATGGTATGAAATAAAAAACAAGCGTAAAAAAAAATAAGATGATACTGTCACGTATGGTGATACAAGAAGCACGGGAGAGATCCAAATGCAGGTAAACAGGTTTATTGAGGGGCAATCCAAAGAGTAAACAGTCCAGGCAGGGTCAAAATCAGAAAATCCAAAAACATAAAAACAAACAAAAACAGGAACGGGAAGAGCAGACTCTGGAAAGTATCATACATACGACAAGGACTCCGTGACAAAGACTCAGACAGACTGGGTATTTATACACAGAAGTATAATGGGGGAACAGGAGACAGGTGGGGGAACAATCAATTAACTAAAACAAGGAGGAAGGTGACCAAATAAGGGAACAGGAAGTGATAAGATGACAGACACCGTGGGAACGGAGGACACCTAGTGGACACCCAGGGAACACGACCCAGACAATGTGACAGACTTGACTTTTGACTGCTTGTAGAGACATGAGATGCCTCGGCTTCGGGCACCACCTCTGGATCGGCCTCGGGCACCACCTAGATAACGGCCACGGGAGCGGCCTCGGGCAACGCCTCGTCCTCCGGAACAAAATCGGGCACCGCCTCGCCCTCCAGAACGGCAACGGACTCTGCCTCGGCATCGGGCACCACCTCGGCCTCCGGAACAGCATCGGGCTCCGCCTCGGCCTCCGGAACAGCATCGGGCACCGCCTCGGCCTCCGGAATAGCATCAGGCACCGCCTCGGCATCAGGCACCACCTCGGCCTCCGGAACAGCATCGGGCACCACCTCGGCATCGGGCACCGCCTCGGCATCGGGCACCGCCTCGGCATCGGGCACCGCCTCGGCATCGGGCACCGCCTCGGCCTCCGGAACAGCATCGGGCACCGCCTCAGCATCAGGCACCATCCCGGCCTCCGGAACAGCATCGGGCACCGCCCCGGCCTCTGGAACAGCATTGGTCACCACCTCTGGATCGGCCTCGGGCACCACCTAGGTAACGGCCACGGGAGCGGCCTTGGGCACCGCATCGGGAATGGCAACGGGCACCACCTCGGCCTCCGGAACAGCATCGGGCACCGCCTCGGCCTCCGGAATAGCATCAGACACCGCCTCGGCATCGGGCACCGCCTCTTCCTCCGGAACAGCATCGGGCACCACCTCGGCATCGGGCACCGCCTCGGCCTCCGGAACAGCATCGGGCACCGCCCCGGCCTCCGGAACAGCATTGGTCACCGCCTCGGGGACGGCACCGGGCTTTGAGGAACGGTAGACGCCTGTCTCCTCCTCCTCCGCCCTCTATGATGGCGAGTCGGTGGCACCTTGGCGAAAAGACTCAGGCGTTGAGTCAGCGATCTTGTCTGGCAACACAGGTGTAGATTCCCTGGTGAGATGGCGGCTCTGGTCCCTCCCACGTAAGCCCTGAGTCGAAGGGGGGACATGGTGGAGAGCGATGCTGAGCTTCCTCTCACCCACCTCTTCCTCGTCGACCTCCCCTGGTCCCGCGAAATACGACCAGGCGGGTTCCCTCAAAGCGATCGCTTCTCTCCCGCTTGGTGGCTGGCCGACATACCACTGGATCTCTGCATGACGGAGTCCTTCAGTCACGTACGGTGATACAAGAAGCACGGGAGAGATCCAAATGCAGGTAAACAGGTTTATTGAGGGGCAATCCAAAGAGTAAACAGTCCAGGCAGGGTCAAAACCAGAAAATCCAAAAACATAAAAACAAACAAAAACACATGGGAAGAGCAGACTCTGGAAAGTATCATACATACGACAAGGACTCCGTGACAAAGACTCAGACAGACCGGGTATTTATACACAGAAGGATAATGGGGAAACAGGAGACAGGTGGGGGAACAATCAATCAACTAAAACAAGGAGGAAGGTGACCAAATAAGGGAACAGGAAGTGATAAGATGACAGACACTGTGGGAACGGAGGACACCTAGTGGACACCCAGGGAACACGACCCAGACAATGTGACAGATACCACAAAAAATGATTTAGTGACTATCTAGTTTGACCTATGACCAGACTGTGGTCGGTGCTATAGTATATAGTTTATTTAAAAAAATATCCACTTTTCACACTTTTTTCAGTTTGAGCTTTATGTCTGTGTTTTGGAAAGGCTTGAACATTTTTGTGTTTTGTACCTGTTTAAATCACATCATTGTGAAGGCGTATAAACAGCCACCAGGCCAGCAATGATCTTATGTGTGAACAGTTTTTGCTGAGCCTTGTAGTCTTATTGTGACTGTGGTGCACAGTCATGAAGCTTTTCACCTCTAAATACAGTAGTTTTTTCTGGCGTCTGTGGTGATGAAGAGCTGGCCCTGTAGAGACTGAGCATAATATACAGTTCAGATATACACCCAGGCATGTTTTGGCCATAGGGACTTTCCCCAGTCAAGTAATGGGCCGTTTGGAAGATTTCCCCCTGCCCCATATAAAGCACTGTTTTTAAAATGCAGCACATCTGTAAATATGTATGTGTGATGCAAAGGTGCTACATGATTAAACAGTGCATCTGCCAGCTGTGAACTTCTGCAGCTCTGATAAATTATGCAAGTCACTTGATCCATTCAGATTTGACTCAGAATATTGGGTTGCACGTTATTTTACAGTACGTGTACTAACGTACTTATAGTGTACTTACAGTGTATTTATCTAAGAAGGTTCTGGTAACACAAGGTAACTACATGGGGTAGGGTTAGATTTAGGGGTACACTGTAAAAAATAATTCAGTGGCTTAGTAAATTTCACAAAAATAAAGAGCTATATTAACTTAATAAAATCTTTTGAAATCATTTAAGTGATATTTTGAGTGGGTCAGATTAAAAATAATAATTAAAAATCCAACAAATAATTTCTCTAAAATTTACATATATTATTTAAGTTTATGTAATGAAAATAAATAAGTATTTAACTAACTAATTATATTTTTAATATACCTTCAATATTTCTGGTGAATTCTAATAGAAATATTTGATAATTATTTACTTGTACTGATCTGTTTTAGAAACTAAAATTATTAAGTATTTCCTACCAATTTTCCTAAATAAAGTTCCAGCTTAATAAATGACAGTTAAATAAATTGAGTAAATTTCGCGGCTAAAGTGATCACGTGTGCAGCTCCGCAGGAAAAAAAAAAAATCTGCTTTCCTCAGCAGCGACGTCGACTAGCCATACACCTCACAACTCCTGGTAAGTAACGTTAGTCAGCTAATCCTACTTACGTTTGTAACACTTTATTAAAAAGTTAATAATTATTAAGCATTTCCTAACAATTGTCTTTGTATTTTACGTCATATTCAACAAGTTTCGTAGCTTAATCGAAGTCACCTGAAGGACGGCTTTCCTCAGCAACGGCAAGGCCCGCACTCCTCTCATATTGTGGTACGTTATATAATTTATCCAGCTAGTTAATACTAATTATGTTTGTAATGTTTAATTCAGAAGTTAATTATTAAGGATTTCCTAACAATTGTGTTTGTATTTTGCGTCATCTTAAGAAGTTTAACAAGTTTCGCGGCTCAAACAAGAGGCACCTGTCACTGAAGGACTGCTTTTCTCAGCTACGACGTGAACAGCATCACTCGAATTTCCTGTAACGTTAAGTAACGTAGTCATTTTGTAACTATCTATATTTGCAATAATGTATTCAAAAGTTGATTAAACATTGACCGTGTGTACGTGTACATAACTGTAGTTTTCTAAGTTAGTTAGTGGGGCAGCCATATGTATGTTAGTTTTTTTTTTTTTTTTTGGAGTGGGTTAACGTTCGTACTATTTGGATCACCGTTTATTTCAACCGCCATTTGAAAGTCTAACGATAAGTGTAACCGTGGTCCAGCAACTATACATGCCCAATGGAAAACAATTTTGTACAGGTTCCCCTTTGGGGTCAGTGGCTTGTCAAAAGGGAACACATCATTTATGAACTTTCAAATGACAACATTCTGTCTTGTAAAAAGCTGTCACGTTTTTGTAAAACATCATAATTACTACATGAACTGAGGTATGAGCTCTTAAATCACCACTACAAATACTCCATGCAAAAGTATTTAAAATGGCGTGGACATAACATAGACTGGTGCATTTTAATCAGCTCCCACTATATGCTCCGTTGTAAAATCATTCTAGTACACTGAAACTTATGACATACAATATCGGTCAAAAGTTTTGAAAACATTAAGCTTTTTAATGTAACAAATCCAGACCTGGTGGGTATTGAAGGACAGCCGAGGCTGGGTGAGGGGTACGTTGTTTTAATTGAGTGAACTTACTAAATTTCTTAAGAGTGTGTTTAAATATATTTATTTTGATTTGAATTAAGTAATATTTTTGTTCCCTGAAACAGATCAGTTTAATTTTCCATCATTAAATAGTTTGATAGAAATTTCACAAATATATTATGTGTATTATAAATGAACAATTTGTTAGTCAAATACTAAATTGTTTTAGTGGAAAAAATAAAATATAACTGTACATTTTAGATAAAATAAACTGTTGTATTTTTAGTCAGATAATATGTTTACATTTATGCATTTGGCAGACGCTTTTTTCCAAAGCAACTTACATTATTTCCTCAATAAAAGCCTATAGCATTGATTTACAGCATAGAAGCTCGCAGTTGGTCTCTTTTCATTTTTCTTTTAGGGTTATTGTTATGTAGAAAATTAACCTGTCTTGTTGTTAAGAAGAATGCTGTTAATTTTTGCAACTCCTCCCCCTAGTAAACTTTGTTTGAGATTTTAGCTATCATATGGTCCAACAGAATGTTTGCTTCTTCAGGTGCTATTTGTTTTGTGTATTTGTCACTTTCTTGTAACATTCAGGTTTGAATGTTAGCTCTAACCAGTTATCTTTAAAATTTGCCTGTAGGGTTCAGCTGATCTACCCATCTTCGTACAAGCAGAGTTGGCAGAGGAGGTCATAAAAATCTACATCCTTCGGGACAATGATGGGGCAGTCAGCGATGTAATCTTGGGAATCACAGCAGAGCCTGCTGCCATCTTTTGGGAGTCACATTGGATTTGAGATATCCCAAGACCCACAAATACAGGTCCTTCTCCAAAAATTAGCATATTGTGATAAAGTTCATTATTTTCCTTAATGTAATGATAAAAATTAAACTTTCATATATTTTAGATTCATTGCACACCAACTGAAATATTTCAGGTCTTTTATTGTTTAAATACTGATGCTTTTGGCATACAGCTCATGAAAACCCAAAATTCCTATCTCAAAAAATTAGCTTATTTTTACCTTTATTTTTAGCTTTATTATTTACCAATAAAAGAAATATTATTTACCAATAAAAGAAAAGTGTTTTTAATACAAAAAAGTCAACCTTCAAATAATTATGTTCAGTTATGCACTCAATACTTGGTCGGGAATCCTTTTGCAGAAATGACTGCTTCAGTGCGGCGTGTCATGGAGGCAATCAGCCTGTGGCACTGCTGAGGTGTTATGGAGGCCCAGGATGCTTCGATAGCGGCCTTAAGCTCATCCAGAGTGTTGGGTCTTGTGTCTCTCAACTTTCTCTTCACAATATCCCACAGATTCTCTATGGGGTTCAGGTCAGGAGAGTTGGCAGGCCGATTGAGCACAGTAATACCATGGTCAGTAAACCATTTACCAGTGGTTTTGGCACTGTGAGCAGGTGCCAGGTCGTGCTGAAAAATCTCCTGATAGCTAGCTGCACTGACACTGCCCTTGATAAAACACAGTTGACCAACACCAGCAGCTGACATGGCACCCCTGACCATCACTGACTGTGGGTACTTGACACTGGACTTCAAGTATTTTGGCATTTCCTTCTCCCCAGTCTTCCTCCAGACTCTGGCACCTTGATTTCCGAATGACATGCAAAATTGGCTTTCATCCAAAAAAAGTACTTAGGACCACTGAGCAACAGTCCAGTGCTGTTTCTCTGTAGCCCATTTCCTGCACACGCCTGTGCACGGTGGCTCTGGATGTTTCTACTCCAGACTCAGTCCACTGCTTCCGCAGGTCGCCCAAGGTCTGGAATCGGTCCTTCTCCACAATCTTCCTCAGGGTCCGGACACCTCTTCTCATTGTGCAGCGTTTTTTGCCACACTTTTTCCTTCCCACAGACTTCCCACTGAGATGCCTTGATACAGCACTCTGGGAACAGCCTATTCGTTCAGAAATTTCTTTCTGTGTATTACCCTCTCGCTTGAGGGTGTCAGTGATGGCCTTCTGGACAGCAGTCAGGTCGGCAGTCTTACCCATGATTGCCGTTTTCAGTAATGAACCAGGCTGGGAGTTTTTAAAAGCCTCAGGAAGTGTTTTGCAAGTGTTTAGAGTTAATTAGCTGATTCAGATGATTAGGTTAATAGCTCGTTTAGAGAACATTTTCATGATATGCTAATTTTTTGAGATAGGAATTTTGGGTTTTCATGAGCTGTATGCCAAAATCACCAGTATTAAAACAATAAAAGACCTGAAATATTTCAGTTGGTGTGCAATGAATCTAAAATATATGAAAGTTTAATTTTTATCATTACATTACGGAAAATAATGAACTTCATCACAATATGCTAATTGTTTTAGAAGGACCTGTACTCACTTAAGTTGTTCCAAAAACTGTTTCTTGAGCTGGATCCTCCAAAACTCTGTTAATGTTCAGAGGTTAAAAAATTATCTTCTTGCATAGTCGTGGTTCATGATCATCCCACAGAATGGGTATTCCTGATGGAAGTGTTTCTGTTATCGGATTAATTCTGTTGAAGGGATAGTTCACCCAAAAAGATGATTTTGTCATAATTTACTCTCCCTCAATTTGTCCCAAACCTGTACGAGTTTCTTTCTTCTGTTGAACACAAAAGATATTTTAAGTGAAGTGACGTGACATTCAGCCAAGTATTAAAGAGTGTTTGTTAACGCAGTTAAAGGTTGCCATTGACTTTGCATAGTATACTTTTTTTTTTCCTACCATGGAAGTCAATGGCAACTTTCAACTATCTGTTAACCAACATTCATTAAAATATATTTTGTGTTCAACACAAGAAAGAAATTCGTACAGATTTGGGACAACCCGGCGAGTACATTATGACAACATCATCTTTTTGGGTGAACTATCCCTTTAATATTGATGTAAGTGTGGCTTTTTTTTTTTTTATGGTTTAATGTTGAGTGTGACTGCAAATGGCTGGTATGCACCAGGAACAAAGTAAGATGTCATTTCTCTTATGGCTATCGTATTTTACATGTAATCTACTTGAATACTAAGATGGATGAAATGTTTCATAAGGTTTAATCATTTCCCTTATGGCTACTTTACAGTTTTAATTTTTGCAATTTACTGGAATATTAAAATGGATAAGATGTTTCAAAGGTTGATTTTAGACTTTGTCTTATGTTTAATTGACAAATAAATTTTCAATAAAAAAATGTGTTTCTTTCTTTATTTGGTTTTATTATATTAATTATAAAGGGTAAATAGTGTAAAAAAAAAAGTGAATGCAACATTTTGATAATTTATAGTCCAATATTAAGTTAAATTCACTTTTACATGTAGTAAACGTAGCACATTTTTTTGGTTAAATTTCATCCAATATTTCAATTATATCTACTCAATATTTTTTGTTTATTTTACATAGAATTACAGTTGTGGTGTTTTATAATTTTGATTATATGTAATTAATTTTATTTCTCATATAAAGTAATTCAGTTATTCAGATTTACTTAATTTTTTTACTGACAATTACTCAATCTAAACAGTATATTTCATTGATTTCACAGCTTTAAAATTTACTCAATTTTTTTGAGTGTAAAAATGTTTCACCAAAAAAATTGAGTAAATAATAGTTAAACTTTTTACAGTGTAGGTTCAGGGTTAGTACCTAGTTATTACATAGTTATTGTAATTACTATTATAAGTACATAGTATGTACATGAGGAACAGGACTGTAAAATAAAGTGCTACCGAATATTGTTATGCAAAAGTGTTGCAGTTATTACTTATTAAATACTAGGAAATATAAATCACTTTCATAGACGTTGTTTTCATAACTCCTAATTTGGTTACATATATATTTTTTCATAATAAATTGTATAGTATATTTATTTTATAAACTAAAACAAGGAGCATGTTTTAATGTGATTCTGATCTTACTAATAGTTTAACATTTGAATAATTCTAATGAATTTTAGCTGAGTAAAATGATAATTAAATTAGTGTCTTATAAATTACGTCTTACTCCTTATGGTACTGTCATTCCAAACCTGTATGACTTATTTCTTTGGAATATAACAGATCATTTGATAATTATTTTTATTTATTTATCTATTTATTCAAATAGCTGCCCACTGCTCTGGGTGTGTGTTCACGGTGTGTGTATGTTCACTGTTGTGAGTGTGCACTTTTGATGGGATAAATGCACAGAATGAATTCTGAGTATGGTTTACAATACTTGGCTGAATGTCACGTCACTTTCACTCTCACTTTTTATTTATTATGTTTTAAAGCCAGTGGTTTGGTTACCAGCATTCTTTTAAATTTATTTCACTGAAGAGAGAAAGTCACATAGGTTGAGAACAACATTATGTGTGTAAACAATGACAATTTAACAGCAGAAATGTACTTTGTTATTGTAGCTAAAATGCTTTAAGGTCAAGTGGATTGCGAGTGCAAGTGACAAAAATGCAGTATTAAGCAGGTTAACTATTTGCAAGACATTCAATAATATATATCATTATTTTTTATTTATTTATTAAATTCAGCAAACCCCAGGAAGAACATTCAGGGCCAAATTGTAGCCCCAGTCCAGCCCTGTATACACCCAATCCACTCCAGAGCTTTCCCTGGTTTCTGTTGTATCCAGTGCATGCTGTAATATGTAATATGTCATTGATAGACCAGATATTTTTACAGGAGATCTTCATTAAGGTATTTTTCATCAAAACAGGTGACTGTTCCAACCAGATTTCATCACTGCTGATACCTGTGGAATAAAAGACAAGAATAAATGAATACATTAATCAAAGTGCTATCTAGAATACACAAAATGTCAAAACAACCACCATCATCATCAGAAAGATGAAATGCCAAATGCTCAATGACCCCATTGTCAACATGTTAGATGTTACTCAGATGCTTCTGCTAAAAGTAAAGACGTGAAAATAAAGATGATGTCTGGAATTGTTCATTAGAGCCATGTTTTCTTCTTTTCATGTGTTTTAATTACTTTCTCAGTACACTGGTCTGATTTTATATATATATATATATATATATATATATATATATATATATATATATATATATATATATATATATATATATATATATATATATATATATATATATATGTAATTTTTTTTTTTTTTTTCCAGAAACAGGTTGTTTTAAATATAGTTAAGAAACTTTCTTGTCTCCCTCTGCTAAAATCTACATATACAGTATTGTTCAAAATAATAGCAGTACAATGTGACTAACCAGAATAATCAAGGTTTTTAGTATATTTTTTATTGCTACGTGGCAAACAAGTTACCAGTAGGTTCAGTAGATTGTCAGAAAACAAACAAGACCCAGCATTCATGATATGCACGCTCTTAAGGCTGTGCAATTGGGCAATTAGTTGAAAGGGGTGTGTTCAAAAAAATAGCAGTGTCTACCTTTGACTGTACAAACTCAAAACTATTTTGTACAAACATTTTTTTTTCTGGGATTTAGCAATCCTGTGAATCACTAAACTAATATTTAGTTGTATGACCACAGTTTTTTAAAACTGCTTGACATCTGTGTGGCATGGAGTCAACCAACTTGTGGCACCTCTCAGCTGTTATTCCACTCCATGATTCTTTAACAACATTCCACAATTCATTCACATTTCTTGGTTTTGCTTCAGAAACAGCATTTTTGATATCACCCCACAAGTTCTCAATTGGATTAAGGTCTGGAGATTGGGCTGGCCACTCCATAACATTAATTTTGTTGGTTTGGAACCAAGACTTTGCCCGTTTACTAGTGTGTTTTGGGTCATTGTCTTGTTGAAACAACCATTTCAAGGGCATGTCCTCTTCAGCATAGGGCAACATGACCTCTTCAAGTATTTTAACATATGCAAACTGATCCATGATCCCTGGTATGCGATAAATAGGCCCAACACCATAGTAGAAGAAACATGCCCATATCATGATGCTTGCAGCTCCATGCTTCACTGTCTTCACTGTGTACTGTGGCTTGAATTCAGAGTTTGGGGGTCGTCTCACAAACTGCCTGTGGCCATTGGACCCAAAAAGAACAATTTTACTCTCATCAGTCCACAAAATGTTCCTCCATTTCTCTTTAGGCCAGTTGATGTGTTCTTTGGCAAATTGTAACCTCTTCTGCACATGCCTTTTTTTTAACAGAGGGACTTTGCGGGGGATTCTTGAAAATAGATTAGCTTCACACAGACGTCTTCTAACTGTCACAGTACTTACAGGTAACTCCAGACTGTCTTTGATCATCCTGGAGGTGATCATTGGCTGAGCCTTTGCCATTCTGGTTATTCTTCTATCCATTTTGATGGTTGTCTTCCATTTTCTTCCACGTCTCTCTGGTTTTGCTCTCCATTTTAAGGCATTGGAGATCATTTTAGCTGAACAGCCTATCATTTTTTGCACCTCTTTATAGGTTTTCCCCTCTCTAATCAACTTTTTAATCAAAGTACGCTGTTCTTCTGAACAATGTCTTGAACGACCCATTATCCTCAGCTTTCAAATGCATGTTCAACAAGTGTTGGCTTCATCCTTAAATAGGGGCCACCTGATTCACACCTGTTTCTTCACAAAATTGATGACCTCAGTGATTGAATGCCACACTGCTATTTTTTTGAACACACCCCTTTCAACTAATTCAACTAATTGCCCAATTGCACAGCCTTAAGAGCGTGCATATCATGAATACTGGGTCTCATTTGTTTTCTGAGAATCTACTGAACCTACTGGTAACTTGTTTGCCACGTAGCAATAAAAAAATATACGAAAAACCTTGATTATTCTGGTTAGTCACATTGTACTGCTATTATTTTGAACAATACTGTATTACTATTGTGATACATTTCTACAATTTGTTTCTATATTTTTTTCTTTTATTAGCTTTGTTTATTGTTTAAAGGGATAGCTCACACAAAAATGACAATTCAGTTATGAATTTCTCAACCTCATGTTGTTCCAAACTCGTAAGACCTCTGTTCATCTTTGGAACACAAATTAAGATATATTTGATGTAATCTGAGAGCTTTCTGACACTGTAAGTGTGTTGATGAGCTGCCGATCTGTTTTTGTCAGTTTCTTTAACCGAACTGATCCACTGTGTCTGTCTTTGCACAGTAATACACAGCTGTGTCTTCAGTCTGCAGGCTGCTGATGTCTAAATACAGCTCATTTTGGCTTGTGTCTCTGGAAATAGTGAAGCGACTCTTGAAGGAATTCCCAGAGTCTATTGATCCACTGCCCCATATGATCCCGATCCACTCCAAGGCTTTTCCAGGAGGCTGCCTGATCCAAGCTGTGCCATAGTCTGTGAGGGCATATCCAGAGATCTGACAGGATAACCTCACCGACTGACCAGGAGCTTTAGTCTGTGCAGGAGACGAGGTCAGTGAGATGCCAGAAACATCTGTGAGAAAAAACAACACACTGAGAGTCAATCTCATTTCATCTGTTTCTAACTATATAAACATTTGTAAAAAATACAAACAGCAACAAAAAGATTCACAATGATGTGACTGAATGAATCTACTCACATGGCAAAAAGGCAAATAAAATGAATAGAGTTTGACTCATGATTGATTTCTGAATCAGACAGTAAACCCACACAGCTTTATCCGAGTGTTAGTGGACTGCCCCTCTGCTGGAGGAAACCGGCACTCTTATTCTCTCATGGTGAACATTTGCATATCATTATCTGGGTTAAATAAGGATACGATTTTGAAGCTTGAATTTCAGTGAGCTAAAATTGTAAAGAATGCACACAGGAAATGAGAGATCCAATAGGAGTATTTTAATGGGGTAATCCAAAGTTAAAATCCAAAAAACAGGCAAGAGGTCATAACCATAAAATCAGTCCAAAACAAGAAACAAGAAAAAAAAAGGGAACACGAGAAAGCCGGGTGATGGAACACAAGGACTCCATGAAACTCAATGAGACAGGCTGGTTTATATGGACAGCTGAAAACGATGAAAGGAGACAGCTGAGTGCAATACCAGGTGTGCAATGGGCTAGGTGCACAAGATGGCGCCGGTGAGCTTCAGCGACACGAGTGTGTGCATACTTACTTCCGGTCTTGCGACTCGCATTGACTTTAAGGGAAACTTACATACGAAACTTGGCTAGATGTATATAATTAATGATTTTCAAATTTAACAGCGGATAGTGGTATATCAAAAACATGGGGAAACTTCCTCCCTCCCTCTGTGTGGAAATTCATTAAGATACAACGCGGAGATTGCTTTATTCTTCTGTTGATTATGCGGATCAGCATCAGGTCATGTCCACAGGGATTTCTTCTTTCAAACACAAACCTCTCAAATATGCCATACTTTTCATTTTCGAAGAGCTGGTTTTGTTCTGACTGTTATGTAAGATTAATTTTTCTGTCTGTCAAACATGACGCACAGAGATTTCTGATAAAGCATGTTTTATTCACTTTATTTATTTGATAACATAATTTATAACTAACTACAATTAAACATAATATAATTATGGTAGGTTTGCATTAAATAAAAGATCGCTGTTTGCATTCATGTGTATTTTTATCTATGTTAATTTGTTTTGTGAAAGATCTGCAGCATAAATCATTATCTGTCTATTAGCAGCAATGTATATTGTTATTCTTCTGCATTATCAGATTAAACAGATATTAAAATTAGTAATGTATTTTTTATTGTGTAAATTATTGTAAAATATGTTGTGAAAATAACGATGAAACAGACTTATGTATGTGTACAATTGAGAAATGGATACTTCTGAAGATAAATCGCAGCCCTCGTCTCACAAGGTAAATATTTAATATGAAACTAATAATAATAATGCAAACATTTCCGAGAAATAAGCTATTTGTACATTTGGTAAGATAAAAATACATTATATAGCTGTGTATACACACCATGAGTTCAACTTTCATCTCGTGAACAGTAGCGAACATTAGTGTATTTAATTCATTCACAAACATAAACAAGTTTCAAATCCACTGGCTCAGTTAACATTTATAGTATAGTGATAATAGCAGTGTATATCTTATTTGCATTTGAAGTGATATTATAAATCCTGTTATCATATAGAAGGTAATATTTGGACTTCTCCGGTTCTCTGCAGTGACTTTAAGCACAACCAGAAATATCTACGCACACACTCACAAGACCGGAAATCCAAGATGGCGGAGATGTGCAACTAGCCCATTAACAGTGTTGAATGGGACAAAGGCTTGTGGGAAATGTAGTGCCTGCAGTGGGGTGACTATGGAAAAGTGAGACCACTAGTGGACACCCAGGGAAACACAGACCAGACAATGTGACATACCCCACCTCTATAGAGCAGCAACCAGATGTTCCATCAAACACAAAGAACAAAACCAAGGAACACAGAGACCAGGGGGGGGGTGAACTGGTGGAGGATAAGGGGGAGGGATGGAGGGCCATCCACAGAGGGAAACAGAGACAGGAAGTGAAAAAAAAAAAAAACAACAACAAGGAGACCAGTAGGGAAGGTGGACCGGTGAGAGGACCCAGGGGGAGGACGGAGGGCCAGGTTCCATAGAGGAAACAGACACAGGAAGTTGAAAAAAACAAAAACAAAACAAAGAGGCCAGGAGGGAAACGGAAAATTCAGGGTCCTAAGGCAGAGCAGACAGTGCAGAAATTCAGGGTGGAAGCAGGTGGAACCGGAGCCCACCGGGATGGCGCAGATGGAACTGGAGCCACCACAGCCGAGCAGATGGGACTGAATCCCACCAGGGCGGTGCAGAGAACCACCATAGCAGAGCAGACGAGACAGAAGCCCACCAGGGCGGTGCAGAGGGCCACCACAACCAAGCAGATAAGACAGATGCCCACCAGGTCAGTGCAGAGTACCACTCAGCCGAGCAGACAAGACAGATGCCCACAAGGGCGGTGCAGTGTACCACCATAGCCGAGCAGACGAACAGAAGCCCCAGGGGCAGAGTACCCACCGGGGAGGAGCCCGGGGTGCAGAAGACCACCACAACCGTGCGGGTGAGACAGAAGCCCACCAGAGTGGCGCAGAGGACTACCACAGCCGTGCGGGTTGAGACAGAAGCTCACCAGGGCGGCGCAGAAGACCAGCACAGTGGGATCAATGGCACAGGAGAGCAAGTCTGGTTAGGTAAGCCTGAAATAGAGAACATGAACAGGTTAAGGGTGGCCTCCGTAGCCCTGAGGAGATGGTAGATGGTCTCCATGGCCATGACAGGAAAGGCGGTGAGTTCCTTGATGGCATCCATGGCCATGACAGGATAGGTCGAGCGCTCAGGAAGTTCCGCAGAGACGTGAAGAGGCTCTGGTAGTTCCACAGAGATGTGAAGAGGCTCTGGTAATTCAGCAGAGACGTGAAGAGGCTCTGGTAGTTCAGCAGAGATGGGAATAGGCTCTGGTAGTAGGGGGTTTCATCAGAGACGTGGAGAGGCTCTGGTAGTTCAGCAGTTACGTGAGGAGGCTCTGGTAGTTCAGCAGATATGTGAAGAGGCTCTGGTAGATCCTTGGTGATTTGACTGGGTTCAGGAAGATTAACTGTGGCTTGACTTCGTTCAGGAAGATCAACGGTGACTTGACTTGACTCAGGAAGATCAACGGTGACTTGACTTGACTCAGGAAGATCAACGGTGACTTGACTTTGCTCATGAAGATCAAAGGTGACTTGATTTTTCTCATGAATATCAATGGTGACCTGACTTTGCTCATTAAGATCAACAATGACTTGACCTTGCCCATGAAGAACAGCGGTGACTTGACCTTGCCCATGAAGATCATTGGTGACGACCTTGCCCATGGAGATCATTGGTGACTTGACCTTGCCCATGAAGATCATTGGTGACGACCTTGCCCATGAAGATCATTGGTGACTTGACCTTGCCCATGAAGGTCATTGGTGACTTGACCTTGCCCATGAAGGTCATTGGTGACTTGACTTGACTCCTGAGGTCTAACTGTGGTAGTGCTTGACTCATGAGTGTTAATGGTGACTTGACCTGACTCTGGAGGGATCCAATAGCAGTATTGTAATGGAGTAATCCAAGGTCAAAATCCAAAATACAGGCAAGAGGTCATAACCATAAAATCAGTCCGAAACAAGAAACGAGAAGAACACGAGAAGACCACGAGAAAGCCAGGTGACAGAAAACAAGGATTCAAAGATACAGAATGAGACAGGCTGGTTTATATGAACAGGTGAAAACGATGAAAGTGGAGACAGCTGAGTGCGATATCAGGTGTGCAATTAACAGTGATGAATGGGACAAAGGCTTGTGGGAAATGTACTGCCTGCAGTGGGGTGACTATGGGGAAGTGGGACCACTAGTGGACACCCAGGGAAACACAGACCAGACACTTTGACAAAAATGCTTTCATACAGGGTTTAACATTTCATTAGAGTGCTAACATTAAATATGTTCAGGCAATAATGGGATAACATTGCATAAGTCCTAATAATAATCTAAGTCCTAATAATCTAATCCATTTTGTTTTATGGCTTGTATTTATGGCTTAAATGGTTTGGACAAAATTCACTCATAAAAGATCATTAGGCATAATTAAATGGATAATTCACCCAAGGATAATTCACCCAAAAATAGTTTACCATTCATTCACCCTGATGTCATTCCAGTCCTGTATGATTTTTTTCTTCTGAGAATGTAATGTTATCCCATTACTGCATGGGTCATAAATGGGTATAAATGTTTATTGCATTTGTATATTTATAGTCCGTTCTAGTTATTTTAATGTAATATGTAAGAAGTTATTTGTGATCTGTGAGATAAAAATTAATTTGTGAAGTTGTAGACCTTCAGTGGCTTGTAGTTTAGTAAATACAGGCACATACAAAAATCTTATTTTGTGCAGTGTTGTTGCTGTATTTATCACTGTGCTTGTCTTGCACAACAATATACAGCAGTGCCTTCATCCTTTATATTATTAATCTGCAGATACACCTGTTTATTGCTGTTGTCTCTGGAGATGGCGAAGCATTAACATTTACAACAGTACACATGAAAGTTAAAGGTTCAAGCTTTCTGTGAGAGCAAACATGAAGATAAAACCCAGTTTAGACACAATATCCATTGTCATGTTGTGAAAAGAGGAAGCTGAAGCATCAACGTCACAAACAAGTTTTTTTTTTTGTCTGGAGATGAATAGCTTGGAGAATTTTGAGGAAGACAAATAGAAGTAGGTTTGCATAGGGTGCCCTCTAAAGGTACATTTACATCCCTGTGTCCTTATTAACCTTTGTTACCATGTCTGCCTTAAATTCTATTGTGTGCTACTAATTAATCGCTAGGCTATGATAGATGATGTAGGAAAGCACATTCCGGGGCCCAGTTTATGGCGGGGGCCCATCTCTGAAAACAATATTGGACAAAGGTTTGCTACATTTTGATTGGATCTTGTTGGACAAACATAAGCAAACTGTCCATAGACATCAAATAACGATGCTAGGACAACAGCCAGACACCTCTTAGAGGGCAAGAAGAAGACCTTTGGAAGGAAAATTAAGGTTCTGCCCTTCACCCACCAGCAGAGTGATTTATCAGGTTTTGGCCTGTGACTGCCATAAAAATTCTTTAGGAGCTTTTGGACACAGCAGCACTCGGAGAAACAAAGAGAGATCGCAGAGATGGGTCCTCATACTTATTCAGCGAAATACGTATTTTCAGTGTCAGCATGTGTAGTTCAACATCTTAGACAATCTCAGCTGTTAATGGCCAAATAAATACATGCATAAAAACAGTGTTTGTTGTTGATTGGAAAGTGAGAAATGCACTGGTAAAACATTTGTGACACTTTTCTAACTGGGTGTTTGGACTATGCAAATAAGTTCCACAGGAGGAAAGAAGGGTGTGGCACACTGCCTCCTAAACTTTTTTGAGTCTAAGCCCTGCATGGGTGAGATGATAACAGATCAACTTATGTTCTGAGTCTGAGTCCTTTCAAGGAAAGGACTGCAACAGATCACCAATGCTCTGAACCTCTGGCCCGTGAGGGAAGAGGCAATAAGAGATACCAAGTCCTGAGTCTCCAGCTTTGAGGCAGCAACAGATATGACCACTTTCTGGGCCTCTAGCCTGTGAGGAGATTAATATTCTACGTTTAGAGCCTTTTCCAGCGAGACAATAACAGATGCAGCACATCTTGAATTTCCATTCTAGAGACAAAAAGCATATCGACCAAGTTCTGAGTCTCTAGCCCAGAAAGGCAGAAAACACTCAGACATCTGCAACAAGGTTAAGCTCCGGCGAGCAAACATTCACTCCAAGATACCTTTGCTTGTTTGTTCCAGGCTAATGACCTTCTGCATAAAGATGAAATGCCAAATGCTCAATGATCCCATTGTCAACATGTTAGACGTTACTCAGATGCTTCTGCTAAAGGTAAAGACGTGACAATGAAGATGATGTCTGGAATTGTTAATTTAGAGCCACGTTTTCTTCTTTTCGTGTGATTTAATTACGTTCTCAGTACACTGGTCTGATTTTATATGAACAGTATATATATATTTTTTCAGAAACAGGTTGTTTTAAATATAGTTAAGAAACTCTTTCTTGTCTCCCTCTGCTAAAATACATACAATATACATATATTAGTATTGTGATACATTTCTACAATATGTTTCTATGTTGTTTTCTTTCATTAGCTTTGTTTATTGTTTAAAGTGATAGTTCACACAAAAGTGACAATTCTGTCACAAATTTCTCTCCCTCATGTTGTTCCAAACTCGTAAGATCTCTGTTCATCTTTGGAACATTATATATAGGCCTAGGTTGAGTCATTTTACTTACATGGCAATGTGCAGGTCCTTTTCCAGGCTATTAAAGTGAAATAACTGAACATAAATATAGGATATTTGATAAAAATCCTAATTTTAGATGAAATTTTTTGATGGCATTTAAAGGCTTTTGCATTTGAACTCTTCATATATAAAGAGCAAATATCTTTAGCTTTTCAAGGACAGAGTAGAAATGTTATAACAGTATGACTACTCAGTTTGTGTGATAATGTGTCAGAAAGTGATCCTGAAGCTGGTCATTAATTGTGTGTTTGTAAGTGTGTTGATGAGCTGCCGATCTGTTTTTGTCAGTTTCTTTAACCGAACTGATCCACTGTGTCTGTCTTTGCACAGTAATACACAGCTGTGTCTTCAGTCTGCAGGCTGCTGATGTCTAAATACAGCTCATTTTGGCTCGTGTCTCTGGAAATAGTGAAGCGACTCTTGAAGGAATTCCCAGAGTGTATTGACCCACCACCCCATATGATCCCGATATACTCCAAGGCTTTTCCAGGAGGTTGCCTGATCCAAGCTGTGCCATAGTCTGTGAGGGCATATCCAGAGATCTGACAGGATAACCTCACCGACTGACCAGGAGCTTTAGTCTGTGCAGGAGACGAGGTCAGTGAGATGCCAGAAACATCTGTAAGAAAAAAACGACATTTGTAAAAATACAAACAGCAACAAAAAGATTCACAAAGATGTGACTGAATGAATCTACTCACATGGCAAAAAGACAAATAAAATGAATAGAGTTTGACTCATGATTGATTTCTGAATCAGACAGTAAACCCACACAGCTTTATCCGAGTGTTAGTGGACTGCCCCTCTGCTGGAGGAAACCGACACTCTTATTCTCTCATGGTGAACATTTGCATATCATTATCTGGGTTAAATAAGGATACGATTTTGAAGCTTGAATTTCAGGGATCTAAAATGCTTTCATACAGGGCTTACATCTTTAGTTTGCATAGGCCATTTTCAGAAATTCACAGAGACATCAGAGTGCTAACATTAAATATGCTCATGCAGTAATGGGATAACATTGCATAAGTCCTAATAATAATCTAGTGTATATCCATCTTGTTTTATGGCTTGTATTTATGGCTTAAATGGCTTAGACAAAATTCACTTATTAAAGTTCATTAGGCATTATTAAAGGGATAATTCACCCAAACATGATTTACCATTCATTTACCCTGATGTCATTCCAGTCCTGTATGATTTTTTCTTCCGAGAAACAAAATTGTTTGCTTCATACAATGGAAACAAGTTGAAATAAGTTAGAGATCCCACCAATCTTTCTTATAGGATCTATTCATAACCACACCTTATGTGACACGTGATTCAAATATCAAGTGGTTTAATGATCATGATATTACTGTGCTTGTTTGGCCAGCCAACTCACCTGACCTGAACCTCACAGAGAATCTATGGGGTATTGTGAAGAGGAAGATAAGTAGGCTAACATCCGAAAAACAATGGAGGATCTGAAGGCCGCTATCAAAGCATCATAGGCTTCAATAACGCCTCAGCAGTGCCACCACAGACTGATTGCCTTCATGCCATGCCGCATTGAAGCAGTAATTCACAGTGGTGGACAAAGTACACAAATCAAGTACTTGAGTAAAAGTACAGATACATATAATAAAATATTACTCCTGTAAGAGTGAAAGTACTCCTTTTTCAATTTTACTCAAGTGAAAGTACAAAACTACTCGATTTTTTATGTACTTAAGTAAAAAACTACTGAAAGATAGATGTTTGCAATTTTATATAGGCTACTTAATTTAATTTTATATTAGCACATATTTTTTATAATCCTACTGCTCAAAATACCTGGGATTTTTTCCACTATATGGAGTCGAGATATATTTTTGTTGTTGATAATGGGCTACGCTGATGAGAGTGGTGTTAACTGTGAAGCTTACACTGTGATGTACCTGAGAGAAAACAGAGATGACCATCTGATTTTCACCAGTAAGAACAAAGTATTTTAAAGCTTGTTGTTTTACAGAACATCAAAGTTACAGTACAGACCAAAAGTTTGGACACACCTTCTCATTTAAAGAGTTTTCTTTATTTTCATGACTATGAAAATTGTAGAGTCACACTGAAGGCATCAAGGGCTATTTGACCAAGAAGGAGAGTGATGGGGTGCTGCGCCAGACCTGAACCCACCGGACCTGAACCCAATCGAGATGGTTTAGGGGTGAGCTGGACCGCAGACAGAAGGCAAAAGGGCCAACAAGTGCTAAGCATCTCTCGGGGAACTCCTTCAAGACTGTTGGAAGACCATTTCAGGTGACTACCTCTTGAAGCTCATCAAGAGAATGCCAAGAGTGTGCAAAGCAGTAATCAAAGCAAAAGGTGGCTACTTTGAAGAACCTACAATATGACATATTTTCAGTTGTTTCACACTTTTTTGTTATGTATATAATTCCATATATAATTCCACATGTTAATTCATAGTTTTGATGCCTTCAGTGTGAATCTACAATTTTCATAATCATAAAAATAAAGAAAACTCTTTGAATGAGAAGGTGTGTCCAAACTGTATATATGACATGAAGTTAGGAAGAACAGAACATTAAGGAAAATATAATTATATTTTCATAATGAATTTTTCCTTCTCAAACCTTGTGTGTAGTGTAAAAACACCCCTGGCCAAACGGGGTGCATCTCTTCCCACTTTGATAATTTTTGTAGTTACCATGTTCTGAACATCACATCCTTTCTTTTCTACCCACATGTAATATATATATAATTTGGACATTATTTATAAAAATTACCTCAACTTAGCACCAGCAAGCTTGCTAGCTAGACAGTTAGCATCAGCTAACAATATTTACTTATTTTCAGTATGGTTATGAATAAACATTAATGTCTGTCTACTCATCTAGTTAATCCAAACAATATACATATGTATAATGTTAATTTTACTGTTGATAAACAATATAAAAACAGACGTCACATAGGACATTTTCATAAAACTGTTAACATTACGGCAGCGGGGAATTTGAACGTGCATGAGTTATTGTATTTAATCTGTGTTATTTTTTTATTTTTTTTTTTACCTAAAATTGATGACACATCAGATGTGTCTGCACTCGAGCATTTCAGTGGGCTTAAATAGATCACTCTTTACAACGGATTTAGTTCCCAAAAAAAATGACAATTTTGAGCTAAATATGATTTTCAGTTACAATAATTAATCCTAAATTTCGACATTAATAACTTACAGGTCCTTCTCAAAAAAATAGCATTTTGTGATAAAAGTTCATTATTTTCCATAATGTAATGATAAAATGTAAACTTTCATATATCTTAGATTCATTGCACACCAACTGAAATATTTCAGGACTTTTATTGTTTTAATACTGATAATTTTGGCATACAGCTCATGAAAACCCAAAATTCCTATCTCAAAAAATTAGCATATCATGAAAAGGTTCTCTAAACGAGCTATTAACCTAATCATCTGAATCAACTAATTAACTCTAAACACCTGCAAAAGATTCCTGAGGCTTTTAAAAACTCCCAGCCTGGTTCATTACTCAAAACCGCAATCATGGGTAAGACTGCCGACTTGACTGCTGTCCAGAAGTCCATCATTGACACCCTCAAGCGAGAGGGTAAGACACAGAAAGAAATTTCTGAACGAATAGGCTGTTCCCAGAGTGCTGTATCAAGGCACCTCAGTGGGAAGTCTGTGGGAAGGAAAAAGTTTGGCAAAAAACGCTGCACAACGAGAAGAGGTGACCGGACCCTGAGGAAGATTGTGGAGAAGGACCGATTCCAGACCTTGGGGGACCTGTGGAAGCAGTGGACTGAGTCTGGAGTAGAAACATCCAGAGCCACCGTGCACAGGCCTGTGCAGGAAATGGACTACAGAGAGGCAGCATTGGACTGTTGCTCAGTGGTCCAAAGTACTTTTTTCGGATGAAAGCAAATTTTGCATGTCATTCAGAAATCAAGGTGCCAGAGTCTGGATGAAGACTGGGGAGAAGGAAATGCCAAAATACCTGAAGTCCAGTGTCAAGTACCCACAGTCAGTGATGGTCTGGGGTGCCATGTCAGCTGCTGGTGTTGGTCCACTGTGTTTTATCAAGGGCAGGTTCAATGCAGCTAGTTATCAGGAGATTTTGGAGCACTTCATGCTTCCATCTGCTGTAAAGCTTTATGGAGATGAAGATTTAGTTTTTCAGCACGACCTGGCACCTGCTCACAGTGCCAAATCCACTGGTAAATGGTTTACTGACCATTGTTTTACTGTGCTCTATTGCCCTGCCAACTCTCCTGACCTGAACCCCATAGAGAATCTGTGGGATATTGTGAAGAGAAAGTTGAGAGACGCAAGACCCAACACTCTGGATAAGCTTAAGGCCACTATCGAAGCATCCTGGGCCTCCATAACACCTCAGCAGTGCCACAGGCTGATTGCCTCCATGCCAGGCCACATTGAAGCAGTCATTTTTGCAAAAGGATTCCTGACCAAGTATTGAGTGCATAACTGAACATAATTATTTGAAGGTTGACTTTTTTTGTATTAAAAACACTTTTATTTTATTGGTCGGATGAAATATGCTAATTTTTTGAGATAGGAATTTGGGGTTTTCATGAGCTGTATGCCAAAACCATCAGTATTAAAACAATAAAAGACCTGAAATATTGCAGTTGGTGTGCAATGAATCTAAAATATATGAAAGTTTAATTTTTATCATTACATTATGGAAAATAATGAACTTTTATCACAATATGCAAATTTTTTCAGAAGGACCTGTACTTTTAGCAACATCAGACGCACGTGCGCTCACAAGATCTCCCAGTTCTTACTTCTGGAGACTCGCACTAAACTGTTCATTTGAATCAGTGAGTGGTCGACTCCAGAACAGCTGCAATCGGATAATTCTAATTTGTAAACGAATCGTTTGGTGCGATTTGCGATCCGATTTAAAAGTATATTTTGAAAAGACTCAGTTCGTTCATGATGAATCAGAGACACCGCTTCTGCGTGTCGGAGCACGTGATATATTATAGTGAGTAAAGATATGTTTTATGACATGTAGTGAAGTTAAAAGTACGATTTTATGCTTTGGAATGTAGTGAAGTAAAAGTAAACGTTACTCCAAATAAAACTACTCAAGTAAAGTACAGATACTTGAAAAACGTACTTAAAGCTGCAGTGGGTAACTTTTGATGCTCTAGCGGTTAATAAACAGAACTGCTTGCGTCTTGCGGAAGAACATCGTAGCCGGATCTACTTCTCTCTGTTAATGTCTATAAAGAATCACAAAGTTACTGGGTTACTCCGCCGCAGCACCCCCGAAGCAATCTAAAATAGTCTGAATATAAACACTTATTACCTAGGTCGGCAAGCTAAAAACATGGTTTGGAAAATGGATTCATGGTGTACTCGCTTATTACATACATTTTTCTACATTTTGAACACAAACAAAGTTACGGACCGCAGCTCTGATTGGTTGTTTCTTAACGGGAGCGATGTATTTCTGCAAATGGCAATAGGACCACTGGGAGGAGCCAGAGGAGCTTGATTTTTTTTACTACTGCAGCTTTAAGTACAGTAACGAAGTAAAGCTACTCCGTTACTGTCCACCACTGGAATTAGTAATTCATGCAAAATGAGCCACAACCAAGTATTGAGTGCATAATTAAACCTGCTTTGGAGATCTTGAACAATTCTGTTTTGTAAATATTTTTAGATTGATCTTTGAGAAAATATATATATTTTTTGAGATACTGAATATTAAATTTTCCTAAGCTGTAAGTCATAACCATCAGAAAAGAAAAAAAGAAAAAAGAAAAAAAAAACTATAAATTTTTCAGTTTGTGTGCAATGAATCTAGAATATAAGAAAGTTAGTTTTTGAATTAAATTACAAAAACTAAAGAACTTTTCAATTAATTTTTTGGATGAACCTGTATATGAGATCCACTCAAGTGCTTTCCCTTCAGCTTGTCTTATCCATGAAATAACTGCATCTCCAAAATCAATCCCAGAGAAGGTACAGGGCCGGGTTTCCCGATAACGATTTATTTGAGCTCTTAAGAGTGTTTTCTACGAGTCATTTTAGGATTGCTCATTATTGTTTCACATGCGTTTCCCAAAGGTGTACTTAACACATTTAGATGTGAATTTATATTTTTTCTTCCTTTCTTATAATTAATAAAAAAAGAGTAATAAAGTGCACAATAAAGTCCAATCAAATCCTTGTATTATAATCACATTGTTTTTGAATAAACTTAAAGATCTGCCGATTGTCCTGCAGTTGACCGCATAAATCTGTTTCCTTAAGATGCACTTAGGGCTTTACCATTACTCCAGAACACTCGTGGATCTACAAAGATTTTCAAGTGCTACTTAAGTTACGACGCTTTTGGGAAACAGACTGTAATATTAAGATCAGTCTTACAATCGTTTTTAGGAGCTTCTTGTGTTTACGAAACTTTTTGATGACGACTGACTCAGATTCAGTCAGTGTTTGACCTTTGCACTCTGTTAAAATAAAATTCAGACCATTGTCTACATCAGTCAGTAATAAAGAAGTATAAAGATGTATCCCTTTATTATACGTACTGTCCATAAATATGATTATGCTATTTAAACATATAATACATATATTAATGTATAAAATGCAAGATATTAGTGCAAAAATTCCCCCATATGAGTTTTTGTCTCATATTTGTATCATGATAAGCAATATCACAAGAGCAGCGAAAGCAATATCTCACGAGTGCTGTTTTTGTCACGAATAACACAAACAGTGCAAATGTGATTTTATACAACATTTCAGTAAATGAGAAGTCTTTATTGTGGTATATTTTAAACATAATATTCTGTGTTTTGTTTAATTTTGCCAATGAAAAATATTACATAAAAGCCAGAGCAGAGCTGTTGTGTGTCACCGAGCAACACAGTGGTTTTTCAATGAATCAAATGAACCAATGATTCAAAGGCACGTTCATAAACAGAGCTCTTTACTGAATCCCTAAATGAATCAACCTTTTGAATGAATCGACTCAAAAGTAATTTACCGCCACCTGCTGGAAGTTTTAGTTCATTCTTTAGAGTATCATTTCATTTCATTTCATTTTATTTAAAGGGGGGGGGGGGGGGGGCGTTGAAATGCTCGTTTTCACTCAATATCCTGTTAATCTTGAGTACCTATAGAGTAGTACTGCATCCTTCATAACTCCAAAAAAGTCTTTATTTTTATTATATTTATAAGAGAAAGATAGTCTGTACCATTTTTTCGCAAAACACGAGCGGCTGGGGGCGTGAAGTGTGGGCGGGGCTAAAGAATCACGAGCGCGAGTAGGCTTTTGTGTTGAGAGCGTTTGGAAGCTGTGACATTACCGTGAGGAAAAAAAACATCATCCAAAACAAACCATGGCTAACAGTCAGATTCAGCGTATATTTATGATCCAGAATCAGATCCAGAGGCTGAAATTTAACAAGAGCAGCAGCAACAACAGCGTCTCTATGTAGTATGTATTGAAACAGTATATATTTGCTTAGCGGTTTTGGAAAATGACTAAGTTCCACTTTATGTCGTCTTTTTTTTTTTTTTTTTTTTTTTTTTTTTTAGGTGTACATGTGAAAAGTGCAGTTTGATGACAACATCGCATGTTGTTTACTTGATGTGCTTACACGCCGATAGCTAAGTTAACAACACAGAGATATTTGAAGCAGTTTTACTCACCGCCTGCGGTTCCAACACACGATCGTGACCCTTTTTCGTTGGGACTGCATTATCCTTAGGAATAAACTTATTATTGATTCCAGAGTAGTACCAGCTGAAGTGTTTCATCCTGCACTTTTTCCTACAGTTACCGGTTAATGATGGACTATTATTTTAGACTGCTACCAAAGAACTACTTAAGTGTGTTGAATAATATCTAGAAACAAGTAATATTTTATATTTTGAGGATTTTCAGTAGAATTGCTTTTGTAATCTGATGCAGTAGTTTTTGCTCAACCCTGCAGTCTTTTGTGTGACTGTGACTGTCGTGCACAGTAATAAACAGCTGTGTCTTCAGTCTTCAGGCTTTTCACCTCTAAATGCAGCATGTTTTTGCTGGTGTCTTTGGTGATGGAAAACTGTCCCTGTAGAGACTGAGCAAAAGTAGTGCCAGTGCCACCGTCTATATATCCAATCCACTCCAGTGCTTTCCCTGGTTTCTGACGGATCCAGCCCATCCCGTAGCTGCTCATTGAGAATCCAGACACAGTGCAGGACAGAGTCACTGATTCTCCAGGCTTTTTCACAACAGAATCTGAGGAGGTCAAAGACTGACCACTAACAGCTGAAACACATGCAACAAATCATGTTAGATGATTAAGAAGATTGAGATGTCCTCAACAATTCAGAAAACATTAAGAGTTTCTTACATGAAATGATCAACAGCAGAACTAAATGCAGTAAAACTTCCATCATCACCCCGAAACTGTGAACTGTAAAATATTTATCTTCACTGCAGCTGGACACAAACACCGACTGAGACTTTTGTTTTATAGCTCAAGTCTCTCTAAAGTTTAAGTAACATTGACCCTCCCTAATACATCATTACATTTGCATACATTCTGAAAAACAAGGTAACTCTGGCAACACTGGAACTGAGAATTTTTATTATTATTATTATTCTGATTGATATAATATATTATTCACATTTATTTTCTTTTTAGGGCAGTGCAGGGGTTTGCTGACATGT